>NW_024609633.1:95000-120000 GCF_018296145.1 Oncorhynchus tshawytscha | reverse complement strand
ATACAGCAGTATGTGGACACCCCTTCATCCACTATATATACAGCAGTATGAGGACACCCCTTCATCCATTATATATACAGGACACCCCTTCATCCACTATATATACAGGACACTCCTTCACACACTATATATACAGGACACCCCTTCATCCACTATATATACATCAGTATGAGGACACCCCTTCATCCACTATATATACAGGACACCCCTTCATCCACTATATATACAGCAGTATGAGGACACCCTGTCATCCACTATATATACAGCAGTATGAGGACACCCCTTCATCCACTATATATACAGCAGTATGAGGACACCTCTTCACACACTATATATACAGGACACCCCTTCATCCACTATATATACAGCAGTATGAGGACACCCCTTCATACACTATATATACAGCAGTATGTGGACACCCCTTCATCCACTATATATACAGCAGTATGAGGACACCCCTTCATCCACTATATATACAGCAGTATGAGGACACCTCTTCACACACTATATATACAGGACACCCCTTCATCCACTATATATACAGCCGAATGAGGACACCCCTTCATACCTCCAGCGTTGTTCCTGGTGGTGAGGTCATACCTCCAGCGTTGTTCCTGGTGATGTGGTCATACCTCCAGGGTTGTTCCTGGTGGTGAGGTCATACCTCCTGGGTTGTTCCTGGTGGTGAGGTCATACCTCCTGGGTTGTTCCTGGTGGTGAGGTCATACCTCCTGGGTTGTTCCTGGTGGTGAGGTCATACCTCCTGGGTTGTTCCTGGTGGTAAGGTCATACCTCCAGTGTTGTTCCGGGTGGTGAGGTCATACCTCCAGGGTTGGTCCGGGTGGTGAGGTCATACCTCCAGGGTTGGTCCGGGTGGTGAGGTCATATCTCCAGGGTTGGTCCGGGTGGTGAGGTCATATCTCCAGGGTTGGTCCGGGTGGTGAGGTCATATCTCCAGGGTTGGTCCGGGTGGTGAGGTCATATCTCCAGGGTTGGTCCGGGTGGTGAGATCATGCCTCCAGCGTTGTTCCTGGTGGTGAGGTCATATCTCCAGGGTTGGTCCGGGTGGTGAGGTCATATCTCCAGGGTTGGTCCGGGTGGTGAGGTCATATCTCCAGCGTTGTTCCGGGTGGTGATGTGCCGGATGGTGAGGTCATATCTCCAGGATGCTTCATGTTAGGAAACACTCTTATCACTTTGGGTCACAAGACATTTGAAACACACACCCACACACACACCCACACCCACACACACACACACACCCACACACACACACACCCACACACACACACACACACACGGTGGCAGTCGCAGTCAAAAGGCTGTTAGCTAAATGACTGTTCGTTAATAAATGGTTAAAAGCTATCAGCTGTAAATTGGTCTCAGGTCATAAAGACATTCCTCAAGCAAACACAGGGCAGTACATCAGTCCCATAAACACTCATCAACCCACTTCTAGTGATAACAGTGTTTTATTACATTAGGGAGATTACAATGTGAAGGCTACTAGGAACTCTTTTATTAACCTTGTCTCCTCCGGGGAGCCTCAAGGTTCAGCGTCAGAAAGGCCTGATGAACTCTGTTGATATCAGTGCTGTCTGTTTTCACTTGGCTTTCTGTTGGGCTCTACTGTTGACCAGGACCTATAGGGCTCTACTGTTGACCAGGACCCATTGGGCTCTACTGTTGACCAGGACCTATAGAGCTCTACTGTTGACCAGGATCCATTGGGCTCTACTGTTGACCAGGACCCATAGGGCTCTACTGTTGACCAGGACCCACAGGGCTCTACTGCTGACCAGTGACTCTACTGTTGACCAGGACCCATAGGGCTCTACTGTTGACCAGGACCCACAGGGCTCTACTGTTGACCAGGACCCATTGGGCTCTACTGTTGACCAGGGCCCATAGGGCTCTACTGTTGACCAGGACCCACAGGGCTCTACTGCTGACCAGTGACTCTACTGTTGACCAGGACCCATAGGGCTCTACTGTTGACCAGGAACCATAGGGCTCTACTGTTGACCAGGACCCATTGGGCTCTACTGTTGACCAGGGCCCATAGGGCTCTACTGTTGACCAGGACCTATAGGGCTCTACTGTTGACCAGGACCCAAAGGGCTCTACTGTTGACCAGGACACATTGGGCTCTACTGTTGACCAGGACCCATAGGGCTCTACTGTTGAGCAGGACCCACAGGGCTCTACCGTTGACCAGGACCCATTGGGCTCTACTGTTGACCAGGACCCATAGGGCTCTACTGTTGACCAGGACCCACAGGGCTCTACTGTTGACCAGGACCCACAGGGCTCTACTGTTGACCAGGGCCCATAGGGCTCTACTGTTGACCAGGACCCACAGGGCTCTACTGTTGACCAGGGATCTACTGTTGACCAGGGCCCATTGGTCTCTACTGTTGACCAGGACCTATAGGGCTCTACTGTTGACCAGGACCCATAGGGCTCTACTGTTGACCAGGACCCATTGGGCTCTACTGTTGACCAGGGCTCTACTGTTGACCAGGGCTCTACTGTTGACCAGGACATATAGGGCTCTACTGTTGACCAGGACCCATAGGGCTCTACTGTTGACAGGACCTATAGGGCTCTACTGTTGACCAGGACCCATAGGGCTCTACTGTTGACCAGGACCTATAGGGCTCTACTGTTGACCAGGACACATTGGGCTCTACTGTTGACCAGGACCTATAGGGCTCTACTGTTGACCAGGACCCACAGGGCTCTACTGTTGACCAGGACCCTTAGGGCTCTTCTGTTGACCAGGACCCATAGGGCTCTACTGTTGACCAGGACCCATTGGGCTCTACTGTTGATCAGGACCCATAGGGCTCTACTGTTGACCAGGACCCATTGGGCTCTACTGTTGACCAGGACCCATAGGGCTCTACTGTTGACCAGGACCCATTGGGCTCTACTGTTGACCAGGACCTATAGGGCTCTACTGTTGACCAGGACCTATAGGGCTCTACTGTTGACCAGGACCCATTGGGCTCTACTGTTGACCAGGACCCACAGTGTTCTACTGTTGACCAGGGCCCATAGGGCTCTACTGTTGACCAGGGCCCATAGGGCTCTACTGTTGACCGGGGCCCATAGGGCTCTACTGTTGACCAGGACCCACAGGGCTCTACTGTTGACCAGGGCCCATAGGGCTCTACTGTTGACCAGGACCCATAGTGTTCTACTGCTGACCAGGACCCACAGGGCTCTATTGTTGACCAGGACCCACAGTGCTCTACTGTTGACCAGGACCCATAGTGTTCTTCTGTTGACCAGGACCCATAGTGTTCTACTGCTGACCAGGACCCATAGGGCTCTACTGTTGACCAGGACCCATAGTGTTCTACTGCTGACCAGGACCCATAGGGCTCTACTGTTGACCAGGACCCACAGGGAATATTTCCCCTTTAGGGACTCACCCTACTCTGAAGCTACAGTACCAGTCACCCACCCAGTCATGAAGTGAAGACAGCTGAAACGTGCTTCTCCACAGCAGCTGGCTCACAGGATGTCATTCGTTAACAGTCGCTATAAGATTGTTCTTTCTAATGGTCAGGTGGAGAACAATAATTTAGTTTGGGCTAGAGAGGAGTTTCCCTAAGAGCTAATTTCAGAAAAATAATCCATTTTAATTGATAGCAAAACCCAAAGCTTTCTTATCATAATGAATCAGGATTTTAGCTTGGACTGACCTCAAACGATATTTTATCTTTCTGGTTGTACTGGGAAATAATTACAACTACCAACTAGACAAATATTTGTGGAAATAATATTGGGGTTTGCTTGGACCCTTACAGTATTCAATGATGTTCTTACAGAACTCAATGATACTACAGTATTAAATTATACTCTACAGTATTCAATGATACTACACTATTCAATGATACTACAGTACTCAATGATACTACAGTATTCAATGATACTATAGTAATCAATGATACTACAGTACTAAATGATACTACAGTATTCAATGATACTACAGTACTCAATGATACTACAGTATTCAGCATTCAATGATACTACAGTACTCAATGATACTACAGTATTCAATGATACTACAGTACTCAATGATACTACAGTACTCAATGATACTACAGTATTCAATGATACTACAGTATTCAATGATACTACAGTACTCAATGATACTACAGTATTCAATGATACTACAGTATTCAATGATACTACAGTATTCAATGATACTACAGTATTCAATGATACTACAGTATTCAATGATACTACAGTACTCAATGATACTACAGTATTCAATGATACTACAGTATTCAATGATACTACAGTATTCAATGATACTACAGTATTCAATGATACTACAGTATTCAATGATACTACAGTATTCAATGATACTACAGTATTCAATGATACTACAGTACTCAATGATACTACAGTATTCAAAGATACTTTACAGGATTCAATTATACTACAGTACTCAATGATAGTATACATTATTTAATGATCCTCAGCAGTATTCAATTCTACTTTGCAGTATTAAATGATACTCTACAGTATTCAGTGACACTCTTAGTGCTGTTGTCATACCAGTTTGGCTGGAGAACCTCCTCCCACTTCCCTCTCTGTTAATAACTGCAGTACCTCTGTTAATAACTGCAGTACCTATGTTAATAACTGCAGTACCACTCTGTTAATAACTGCAGTACCTCTGTTAATAACTGCTGTACCACTCTGTTAATAACTGCAGTACCTCTCTGTTAATAACTGCAGTACCTCTGTTAATAACTGCAGTACCTATGTTAATAACTGCAGTACCACTCTGTTAATAACTGCAGTACCACTCTGTTAATAACTGCAGTACCTCTGTTAATAACGGCAGTACCTATGTTAATAACTGCAGTACCTCTGTTAATAACTGCAGTACCTCTGTTAATAACTGCAGTACCTCTGTTAATAACTGCAGTACCTATGTTAATAACTGCAGTACCTCTGTTAATAACTGCAGTACCTCTCTGTTAATAACTGCAGTACCACTCTGTTAATAACTGCAGTACCTCTGTTAATAACTGCAGTACCTATGTTAATGACTGCAGTACCTCTGTTAATAACTGCAGTACCTCTGTTAATAACTGCAGTACCACTCTGTTAATAACTGTAGTACCACTCTGTTAATAACTGCAGTACCTCTGTTAATAACTGCAGTACCACTCTGTTAATAACTGCAGTACCTATGTTAATAACTGCAGTACCACTCTGTTAATAACTGCAGTACCACTCTGTTAATAACTGCAGTACCACTCTGTTAATAACTGCAGTACCTCTGTTAATAACTGCAGTACCACTCTGTTAATAACTGCAGTACCTATGTTAATAACTGTAGTACCTCTGTTAATAACTGCAGTACCACTCTGTTAATAACTGCAGTACCACTCTGTTAATAACTGCAGTACCTCTGTTAATAACTGCAGTACCACTCTGTTAATAACTGTAGTACCACTCTGTTAATAACTGCAGTACCTCTGTTAATAACTGCAGTACCTATGTTAATAACTGCAGTACCTCTGTTAATAACTGCAGTACCTCTGTTAATAACTGCAGTACCACTCTGTTAATAACTGCAGTACCTATGTTAATAACTGTAGTACCTCTGTTAATAACTGCAGTACCTCTGTTAATAACTGTACCTAATAACTGCAGTACCTCTGTTAATAACTGCAGTACCTCTGTTAATAACTGCAGTACCTCCTGTTAATAACTGCAGTACCTCCCTGTTAATAACTGCAGTACCTATGTTAATAACTGCAGTACCTCTGTTAATAACTGCAGTACCTCCCTGTTAATAACTGCAGTACCTCCCTGTTAATAACTGCAGTACATCCCTGTTAATAACTGCAGTACCTCTGTTAATAACTGCAGTACCTCTGTTAATAACTGCAGTACCTATGTTAATAACTGCAGTACCTCTGTTAATAACTGCAGTACCACTCTGTTAATAACTGCAGTACCTCCCTGTTAATAACTGCAGTACCACTCTGTTAATAACTGCAGTACCTCCCTGTTAATAACTGCAGTACCTCCCTGTTAATAACTGCAGTACCTCCCTGTTAATAACTGCAGTACCTCCCTGTTAATAACTGCAGTACCTCCCTGTTAATAACTGCAGTACCACTCTGTTAATAACTGCAGTACCTCCCTGTTAATAACTGCAGTACCTCCCTGTTAATAACTGCAGTACCTCCCTGTTAATAACTGCAGTACCTCCCTGTTAATAACTGCAGTACCTCCCTGTTAATAACTGCAGTACCTCCCTGTTAATAACTGCAGTACCTCCCTGTTAATAACTGCAGTACCTCTGTTAATAACTGTAGTACCTCCCTGTTAATAACTGCAGTACCACTCTGTTAATAACTGCAGTACCTCCCTGTTAATAACTGCAGTACCTCCTGTTAATAACTGCAGTACCTCCCTGTTAATAACTGCAGTACCTCCTGTTAATAACTGCAGTACCTCCCTGTTAATAACTGCAGTACCACTCTGTTAATAACTGCAGTACCTCCCTGTTAATAACTGCAGTACCTCCCTGTTAATAACTGCAGTACCTCCCTGTTAATAACTGCAGTACCTCCCTGTTAATAACTGTAGTACCTCCCTGTTAATAACTGCAGTACCTCTGTTAATAACTGCAGTACCACTCTGTTAATAACTGCAGTACCTCTGTTAATAACTGCAGTACCTCTGTTAATAACTGCAGTACCTATGTTAATAACTGCAGTACCACTCTGTTAATAACTGCAGTACCACTCTGTTAATAACTGCAGTACCTCTGTTAATAACTGCAGTACCTCTGTTAATAACTGCAGTACCTCTGTTAATAACTGCAGTACCTCTGTTAATAACTGCAGTACCTCTGTTAATAACTGCAGTACCTCTGTTAATAACTGCAGTACCTCTGTTAATAACTGCAGTACCTCTCTGTTAATAACTGCAGTACCTCTGTTAATAACTGCAGTACCTCTGTTAATAACTGCAGTACCTCTGTTAATAACTGCAGTACCTCTGTTAATAACTGCAGTACCTCTGTTAATAACTGCAGTACCTCTGTTAATAACTGCAGTACCACTCTGTTAATAACTGCAGTACCACTCTGTTAATAACTGCAGTACCTCTGTTAATAACTGCAGTACCACTCTGTTAATAACTGCAGTACCTCTGTTAATAACTGCAGTACCACTCTGTTAATAACTGCAGTACCACTCTGTTAATAACTGCAGTACCACTCTGTTAATAACTGCAGCAGTACCAGTACCTCTGTTAATAACTGCAGTACCACTCTGTTAATAACTGCAGTACCTCTGTTAATAACTGCAGTACCTCTGTTAATAACTGCAGTACCACTCTGTTAATAACTGCAGTACCACTCTGTTAATAACTGCAGTACCTCTGTTAATAACTCTGTTAATAACTGCAGTACCACTCTGTTAATAACTGTAGTACCACTCTGTTAATAACTGCAGTACCTCTGTTAATAACTGCAGTACCTATGTTAATAACTACAGTACCTCTGTTAATAACTGCAGTACCTCTGTTAATAACTGCAGTACCACTCTGTTAATAACTGCAGTACCTATGTTAATAACTGTAGTACCTCTGTTAATAACTACAGTACCTCTGTTAATAACTGCAGTACCTATGTTAATAACTGCAGTACCTCTGTTAATAACTGCAGTACCTCCCTGTTAATAACTGCAGTACCTCCCTGTTAATAACTGCAGTACCTATGTTAATAACTGCAGTACCTCTGTTAATAACTGCAGTACCTCTGTTAATAACTGCAGTACCTCCTGTTAATAACTGCAGTACCTCTGTTAATAACTGCAGTACCTCTGTTAATAACTGCAGTACCTCTGTTAATAACTGCAGTACCTCTGTTAATAACTGCAGTACCTCTGTTAATAACTGCAGTACCTCTGTTAATAACTGCAGTACCTCCTGTTAATAACTGCAGTACCACTCTGTTAATAACTGCAGTACCTCCCTGTTAATAACTGCAGTACCTCCTGTTAATAACTGCAGTACCTCCCTGTTAATAACTGCAGTACCTCCCTGTTAATAACTGCAGTACCTCCTGTTAATAACTGCAGTACCACTCTGTTAATAACTGCAGTACCTCCTGTTAATAACTGCAGTACCTCCTGTTAATAACTGCAGTACCTCCTGTTAATAACTGCAGTACCTCCTGTTAATAACTGCAGTACCTCTGTTAATAACTGCAGTACCTCTGTTAATAACTGCAGTACCTCTGTTAATAACTGCAGTACCTCTGTTAATAACTGCAGTACCTCTGTTAATAACTGCAGTACCTCTGTTAATAACTGCAGTACCTCTGTTAATAACTGCAGTACCACTCTGTTAATAACTGCAGTACCTCCTGTTAATAACTGCAGTACCTCCTGTTAATAACTGCAGTACCTCCCTGTTAATAACTGCAGTACCTCCTGTTAATAACTGCAGTACCTCCCTGTTAATAACTGCAGTACCACTCTGTTAATAACTGCAGTACCTCCCTGTTAATAACTGCAGTACCTCCCTGTTAATAACTGCAGTACCTCCTGTTAATAATGCAGTACCTCCCTGTTAATAACTGCAGTACCTCCCTGTTAATAACTGCAGTACCTCCTGTTAATAACTGCAGTACCTCCCTGTTAATAACTGCAGTACCTCCCTGTTAATAACTGCAGTACCTCTGTTAATAACTGCAGTACCTCCTGTTAATAACTGCAGTACCACTCTGTTAATAACTGCAGTACCTCCCTGTTAATAACTGCAGTACCTCCCTGTTAATAACTGCAGTACCTCCCTGTTAATAACTGCAGTACCTCCTGTTAATAACTGCAGTACCTCCTGTTAATAACTGCAGTACCTCTGTTAATAACTGCAGTACCTCCCTGTTAATAACTGCAGTACCTCTCTGTTAATAACTGCAGTACCTCCCTGTTAATAACTGCAGTACCTCCTGTTAATAACTGCAGTACCTCCTGTTAATAACTGCAGTACCTCTGTTAATAACTGCAGTACCTCCCTGTTAATAACTGCAGTACCTCCTGTTAATAACTGCAGTACCTCCCTGTTAATAACTGCAGTACCTCCTGTTAATAACTGCAGTACCTCCCTGTTAATAACTGCAGTACCTCTGTTAATAACTGCAGTACCTCCCTGTTAATAACTGCAGTACCACTCTGTTAATAACTGCAGTACCTCCTGTTAATAACTGCAGTACCTCCTGTTAATAACTGCAGTACCTCCCTGTTAATAACTGCAGTACCTCCCTGTTAATAACTGCAGTACCTCCTGTTAATAACTGCAGTACCACTCTGTTAATAACTGCAGTACCTCTGTTAATAACTGCAGTACCTCCCTGTTAATAACTGCAGTACCTCCCTGTTAATAACTGCAGTACCTCCTGTTAATAACTGCAGTACCTCCTCTGTTAATAACTGCAGTACCTCTGTTAATAACTGCAGTACCACTCTGTTAATAACTGCAGTACCTCTGTTAATAACTGCAGTACCTCTGTTAATAACTGCAGTACCTCTGTTAATAACTGCAGTACCTTCTGTTAATAACTGCAGTACCACTCTGTTAATAACTGCAGTACCTCTGTTAATAACTGCAGTACCTATGTTAATAACTGCAGTACCTCTGTTAATAACTGCAGTACCTCTGTTAATAACTGCAGTACCTCTGTTAATAACTGCAGTACCTCTGTTAATAACTGCAGTACCTCTGTTAATAACTGCAGTACCTCTCTGTTAATAACTGCAGTACCACTCTGTTAATAACTGCAGTACCTCTGTTAATAACTGCAGTACCTCTGTTAATAACTGCAGTACCTCTGTTAATAACTGCAGTACCTCTGTTAATAACTGCAGTACCACTCTGTTAATAACTGCAGTACCACTCTGTTAATAACTGCAGTACCTCTGTTAATAACTGCAGTACCACTCTGTTAATAACTGCAGTACCTCTGTTAATAACTGCAGTACCTCTGTTAATAACTGCAGTACCACTCTGTTAATAACTGCAGTACCACTCTGTTAATAACTGCAGTACCTCTGTTAATAACTGCAGTACCTCTGTTAATAACTGCAGTACCACTCTGTTAATAACTGCAGTACCTCTGTTAATAACTGCAGTACCTCTGTTAATAACTGCAGTACCACTCTGTTAATAACTGCAGTACCACTCTGTTAATAACTGCAGTACCTCTGTTAATAACTGCAGTACCACTCTGTTAATAACTGTAGTACCACTCTGTTAATAACTGCAGTACCTCTGTTAATAACTGCAGTACCTATGTTAATAACTGCAGTACCTCTGTTAATAACTGCAGTACCTCTGTTAATAACTGCAGTACCACTCTGTTAATAACTGCAGTACCTATGTTAATAACTGTAGTACCTCTGTTAATAACTACAGTACCTCTGTTAATAACTGCAGTACCTATGTTAATAACTGCAGTACCTCTGTTAATAACTGCAGTACCTCCCTGTTAATAACTGCAGTACATCCCTGTTAATAACTGCAGTACCTATGTTAATAACTGCAGTACCTCTGTTAATAACTGCAGTACCTCCCTGTTAATAACTGCAGTACCTCCCTGTTAATAACTGCAGTACCTCTGTTAATAACTGCAGTACCTCTGTTAATAACTGCAGTACCTCTGTTAATAACTGCAGTACCTCTGTTAATAACTGCAGTACCTCTGTTAATAACTGCAGTACCTCCCTGTTAATAACTGCAGTACCTCTGTTAATAACTGCAGTACCTCTGTTAATAACTGCAGTACCTCCCTGTTAATAACTGCAGTACCTCCCTGTTAATAACTGCAGTACCTCCCTGTTAATAACTGCAGTACCTCCCTGTTAATAACTGCAGTACCTCTGTTAATAACTGCAGTACCTCCCTGTTAATAACTGCAGTACCTCCCTGTTAATAACTGCAGTACCTCCCTGTTAATAACTGCAGTACCTCTGTTAATAACTGCAGTACCACTCTGTTAATAACTGCAGTACCTCTGTTAATAACTGCAGTACCTCTGTTAATAACTGCAGTACCTCTGTTAATAACTGCAGTACCTCTGTTAATAACTGCAGTACCTCTGTTAATAACTGCAGTACCTCTGTTAATAACTGCAGTACCACTCTGTTAATAACTGCAGTACCTCCTGTTAATAACTGCAGTACCTCCTGTTAATAACTGCAGTACCTCCCTGTTAATAACTGCAGTACCTCCTGTTAATAACTGCAGTACCTCCCTGTTAATAACTGCAGTACCTCTGTTAATAACTGCAGTACCTCCCTGTTAATAACTGCAGTACCTCCTGTTAATAACTGCAGTACCTCCTGTTAATAACTGCAGTACCTCCTGTTAATAACTGCAGTACCTCCTGTTAATAACTGCAGTACCTCCTGTTAATAACTGCAGTACCTCCCTGTTAATAACTGCAGTACCTCCTGTTAATAACTGCAGTACCTCTGTTAATAACTGCAGTACCTCCCTGTTAATAACTGCAGTACCTCTGTTAATAACTGCAGTACCTCTGTTAATAACTGCAGTACCTCCTGTTAATAACTGCAGTACCTCCCTGTTAATAACTGCAGTACCTCTGTTAATAACTGTACCTCCTGTTAATAACTGCAGTACCACTCTGTTAATAACTGCAGTACCTCCTGTTAATAACTGCAGTACCTCCTGTTAATAACTGCAGTACCTCCTGTTAATAACTGCAGTACCTCCTGTTAATAACTGCAGTACCTCCTGTTAATAACTGCAGTACCTCTCTGTTAATAACTGCAGTACCTCTGTTAATAACTGCAGTACCTCTGTTAATAACTGCAGTACCTCTGTTAATAACTGCAGTACCTCTGTTAATAACTGCAGTACCACTCTGTTAATAACTGCAGTACCTCTGTTAATAACTGCAGTACCTCCTAACTGCAGTACCTCCCTGTTAATAACTGCAGTACCTCTGTTAATAACTGCAGTACCTCTGTTAATAACTGCAGTACCTCTGTTAATAACTGCAGTACCTCTGTTAATAACTGCAGTACCTCTCTGTTAATAACTGCAGTACCTCTGTTAATAACTGCAGTACCTCCCTGTTAATAACTGCAGTACCTCTGTTAATAACTGCAGTACCTCTGTTAATAACTGCAGTACCTCTGTTAATAACTGCAGTACCTCTGTTAATAACTGCAGTACCTCCTGTTAATAACTGCAGTACCTCCTGTTAATAACTGCAGTACCTCCCTGTTAATAACTGCAGTACCTCTGTTAATAACTGCAGTACCTCCCTGTTAATAACTGCAGTACCTCTGTTAATAACTGCAGTACCTCTGTTAATAACTGCAGTACCTCTGTTAATAACTGCAGTACCTCCCCTGTTAATAACTGCAGTACCTCCCTGTTAATAACTGCAGTACCTCCTGTTAATAACTGCAGTACCTCCCTGTTAATAACTGCAGTACCTCTGTTAATAACTGCAGTACCTGTTAATAACTGCAGTACCTCTGTTAATAACTGCAGTACCTCTGTTAATAACTGCAGTACCTCTGTTAATAACTGCAGTACCTCCCTGTTAATAACTGCAGTACCTCCCTGTTAATAACTGCAGTACCTCCTGTTAATAACTGCAGTACCTCCTGTTAACTAGTACTGCAGTACCTCTGTTAATAACTGCAGTGTTAATAACTGCAGTACCTCCTGTTAATAACTGCAGTACCTCTGTTAATAACTGCAGTACCTCCTGTTAATAACTGCAGTACCTCTCTGTTAATAACTGCAGTACCTCCCTGTTAATAACTGCAGTACCTCCTGTTAATAACTGCAGTACCTCCTGTTAATAACTGCAGTACCTCTGTTAATAACTGCAGTACCTCCTGTTAATAACTGCAGTACCTCCCTGTTAATAACTGCAGTACCTCCTGTTAATAACTGCAGTACCTCCTGTTAATAACTGCAGTACCTCCTGTTAATAACTGCAGTACCTCCTGTTAATAACTGCAGTACCTCCTGTTAATAACTGCAGTACCTCCCTGTTAATAACTGCAGTACCTCCCTGTTAATAACTGCAGTACCTCTGTTAATAACTGCAGTACCTCCCTGTTAATAACTGCAGTACCTCCCTGTTAATAACTGCAGTACCTCCTGTTAATAACTGCAGTACCTCCTGTTAATAACTGCAGTACCTCCTGTTAATAACTGCAGTACCTCCTGTTAATAACTGCAGTACCTCTGTTAATAACTGCAGTACCTCCCTGTTAATAACTGCAGTACCTCTGTTAATAACTGCAGTACCTCTGTTAATAACTGCAGTACCTCCCTGTTAATAACTGCAGTACCTCTGTTAATAACTGCAGTACCTCCCTGTTAATAACTGCAGTACCTCCCTGTTAATAACTGCAGTACCTCTGTTAATAACTGCAGTACCTCCTGTTAATAACTGCAGTACCTCCCCTGTTAATAACTGCAGTACCTCCTGTTAATAACTGCAGTACCTCCTGTTAATAACTGCAGTACCTCCTGTTAATAACTGCAGTACCTCTCTGTTAATAACTGCAGTACCTCCCTGTTAATAACTGCAGTACCTCCCTGTTAATAACTGCAGTACCTCCCTGTTAATAACTGCAGTACCTCTGTTAATAACTGCAGTACCTCTGTTAATAACTGCAGTACCTCTGTTAATAACTGCAGTACCTCCCTGTTAATAACTGCAGTACCTCCCTGTTAATAACTGCAGTACCTCCCTGTTAATAACTGCAGTACCTCCCTGTTAATAACTGTAGTACCTCCCTGTTAATAACTGCAGTACCTCTGTTAATAACTGCAGTACCTCCCTGTTAATAACTGCAGTACCTCTGTTAATAACTGCAGTACCTCTGTTAATAACTGCAGTACCTCCTGTTAATAACTGCAGTACCTCTGTTAATAACTGCAGTACCTCTGTTAATAACTGCAGTACCTCCTGTTAATAACTGCAGTACCTCTGTTAATAACTGCAGTACCTCCTGTTAATAACTGCAGTACCTCCCTGTTAATAACTGCAGTACCTCTGTTAATCTGCAGTACCTGTTAATAACTGCAGTACCTCCCTGTTAATAACTGCAGTACCTCTGTTAATAACTGCAGTACCTCTGTTAATAACTGCAGTACCTCTGTTAACTAACTGTTAATAACTGCAGTACCTCTGTTAATAACTGCAGTACCTCTGTTAATAACTGCAGTACCTCCCTGTTAATAACTGCAGTACCTCCTGTTAATAACTGCAGTACCTCCCTGTTAATAACTGCAGTACCTCCCTGTTAATAACTGCAGTACCTCCCTGTTAATAACTGCAGTACCTCCTGTTAATAACTGCAGTACCTCTGTTAATAACTGCAGTACCTCTGTTAATAACTGCAGTACCTCCTGTTAATAACTGCAGTACCTCCTGTTAATAACTGCAGTACCTCCCTGTTAATAACTGCAGTACCTCCTGTTAATAACTGCAGTACCTCCTGTTAATAACTGCAGTACCTCTGTTAATAACTGCAGTACCTCTGTTAATAACTGCAGTACCTCTGTTAATAACTGCAGTACCTCTGTTAATAACTGCAGTACCTCCTGTTAATAACTGCAGTACCTCCCTGTTAATAACTGCAGTACCTCCTGTTAATAACTGCAGTACCTCCCTGTTAATAACTGCAGTACCTCTGCTGCAGTACCTCCTGTTAATAACTGCAGTACCTCTGTTAATAACTGCAGTACCTCCTGTTAATAACTGCAGTACCTCCCTGTTAATAACTGCAGTACCTCCCTGTTAATAACTGCAGTACCTCCTGTTAATAACTGCAGTACCTCCCTGTTAATAACTGCAGTACCTCCCTGTTAATAACTGCAGTACCTCCTGTTAATAACTGCAGTACCTCCTGTTAATAACTGCAGTACCTCCCTGTTAATAACTGCAGTACCTCTGTTAATAACTGCAGTACCTCCTGTTAATAACTGCAGTACCTCCTGTTAATAACTGCAGTACCTCCCTGTTAATAACTGCAGTACCTCCTGTTAATAACTGCAGTACCTCTGTTAATAACTGCAGTACCTCCCTGTTAATAACTGCAGTACCTCTGTTAATAACTGCAGTACCTCTGTTAATAACTGCAGTACCTCTGTTAATAACTGCAGTACCTCTGTTAATAACTGCAGTACCTCTGTTAATAACTGCAGTACCTCTGTTAATAACTGCAGTACCTCTGTTAATAACTGCAGTACCTCTGTTAATAACTGCAGTACCTCTGTTAATAACTGCAGTACCTCTGTTAATAACTGCAGTACCTCTGTTAATAACTGCAGTACCTCTGTTAATAACTGCAGTACCTCTGTTAATAACTGCAGTACCTCTGTTAATAACTACAGTACTCTGTTAATAACTGCAGTACCTCTGTTAATAACTGCAGTACCTCCCTGTTAATAACTGCAGTACCTCCCTGTTAATAACTGCAGTACCTCCCTGTTAATAACTGCAGTACCTCTGTTAATAACTGCAGTACCTCCCTGTTAATAACTGCAGTACCTCTGTTAATAACTGCAGTACCTCTGTTAATAACTGCAGTACCTCTCTGTTAATAACTGCAGTACCTCTGTTAATAACTGCAGTACCTCTGTTAATAACTGCAGTACCTCTGTTAATAACTGCAGTACCTCTGTTAATAACTGCAGTACCTCTCTGTTAATAACTGCAGTACCTCTGTTAATAACTGCAGTACCTCTGTTAATAACTGCAGTACCTCTGTTAATAACTGCAGTACCTCTGTTAATAACTGCAGTACCTCTGTTAATAACTGCAGTACCTCTGTTAATAACTGCAGTACCTCTGTTAATAACTGCAGTACCTCTGTTAATAACTGCAGTACCTCTGTTAATAACTGCAGTACCTCTCTGTTAATAACTGCAGTACCTCTGTTAATAACTGCAGTACCTCTGTTAATAACTGCAGTACCTCTGTTAATAACTGCAGTACCTCTGTTAATAACTGCAGTACCTCTCTGTTAATAACTGCAGTACCTCCCTGTTAATAACTGCAGTACCTCCCTGTTAATAACTGCAGTACCTCCCTGTTAATAACTGCAGTACCTCCCTGTTAATAACTGCAGTACCTCTGTTAATAACTGCAGTACCTCCCTGTTAATAACTGCAGTACCTCTGTTAATAACTGCAGTACCTCTGTTAATAACTGCAGTACCTCTCTGTTAATAACTGCAGTACCTCTGTTAATAACTGCAGTACCTCTGTTAATAACTGCAGTACCTCTGTTAATAACTGCAGTACCTCTGTTAATAACTGCAGTACCTCTGTTAATAACTGCAGTACCTACCTCTGTTAATAACTGCAGTACCTCTGTTAATAACTGCAGTACCTCTGTTAATAACTGCAGTACCTCTGTTAATAACTGCAGTACCTCTCTGTTAATAACTGCAGTACCTCTGTTAATAACTGCAGTACCTCTGTTAATAACTGCAGTACCTCTGTTAATAACTGCAGTACCTCCTGTTAATAACTGCAGTACCTCTGTTAATAACTGCAGTACCTCTGTTAATAACTGCAGTACCTCTGTTAATAACTGCAGTACCTCTGTTAATAACTGCAGTACCTCTGTTAATAACTGCAGTACCACTCTGTTAATAACTGCAGTACCACTCTGTTAATAACTGCAGTACCACTCTGTTAATAACTGCAGTACCTCCCTGTTAATAACTGCAGTACCTCTGTTAATAACTGCAGTACCTCTGTTAATAACTGCAGTACCTCTGTTAATAACTGCAGTACCTCTGTTAATAACTGCAGTACCTCTGTTAATAACTGCAGTCCTCTGTTAATAACTGCAGTACCTCTGTTAATAACTGCAGTACCACTCTGTTAATAACTGCAGTACCTCCCTGTTAATAACTGCAGTACCTCTGTTAATAACTGCAGTACCTCCCTGTTAATAACTGCAGTACCTCTGTTAATAACTGCAGTACCTCTGTTAATAACTGCAGTACCTCCCTGTTAATAACTGCAGTACCTCTGTTAATAACTGCAGTACCTCCTGTTAATAACTGCAGTACCACTGTTAATAACTGCAGTACCTCTGTTAATAACTGCAGTACCTCTGTTAATAACTGCAGTACCTCTGTTAATAACTGCAGTACCTCCCTGTTAATAACTGCAGTACCTCCCTGTTAATAACTGCAGTACCTCTGTTAATAACTGCAGTACCTCCCTGTTAATAACTGCAGTACCTCTGTTAATAACTGCAGTACCTCTCTGTTAATAACTGCAGTACCTCTGTTAATAACTGCAGTACCACTTTCATCTGTATTTTAATTTACATTTTATTTTTTAACCTGCATTTTTGGTTAGAGGCTTGTAAGTAATCTGCACCTGTTGTATTCAGCATTTCACTGTGAGGTCTACTACACCTGTTGTATTCAGCATTTCACTGTAAGGTCTACTACACCTGTTGTATTCAGCATTTCACTGTGAGGTCTACTACACCTGTTGTATTCAGCATTTCACTGTGAGGTCTACTACACCTGTTGTATTCAGCATTTCACTGTAAGGTCTACTACACCTGTTGTATTCAGCATTTCACTGTAAGGTTTACTACACCTGTTGTATTCAGCATTTCACTGTGAGGTCTACTACACCTGTTGTATTCAGCATTTCACTGTGAGGTCTACTACACCTGTTGTATTCATCATTTCACTGTGAGGTCTACTACACCTGTTGTATTCAGCATTTCACTGTGAGGTCTACTACACCTGTTGTATTCAGCATTTCACTGTGAGGTCTACTACACCTGTTGTATTCAGCATTTCACTGTAAGGTCTACTACACCTGTTGTATTCAGCATTTCACTGTGAGGTCTACTACACCTGTTGTATTCAGCATTTCACTGTGAGGTCTACTACACCTGTTGTATTCAGCATTCCACTGTAAGGTCTACTACACCTGTTGTATTCAGCATTTCACTGTGAGATCTACTACACCTGTTGTATTCAGCATTTCACTGTGAGGTCTACTACACCTGTTGTATTCAGCATTTCACTGTGAGATCTACTACACCTGTTGTATTCAGCATTTCACTGTGAGGTCTACTACACCTGTTGTATTCAGCATTTCACTGTGAGGTCTACTACACCTGTTGTATTCAGCATTTCACTGTGAGATCTACTACACCTGTTGTATTCAGCATTTCACTGTGAGGTCTACTACACCTGTTGTATTCAGCATTTCACTGTGAGATCTACTACACCTGTTGTATTCAGCATTTCACTGTAAGGTCTACTACACCTGTTGTATTCAGCATTTCACTGTGAGGTCTACTACACCTGTTGTATTCAGCATTTCACTGTGAGATCTACTACACCTGTTGTATTCAGCATTTCACTGTGAGGTCTACTACACCTGTTGTATTCAGCATTTCACTGTAAGGTCTACTACACCTGTTGTATTCAGCATTTCACTGTAAGGTCTACTACACCTGTTGTATTCAGTATTTCACTGTGGGGTCTACTACACCTGTTGTATTCAGCATTTCACTGTGAGGTCTACTACACCTGTTGTATTCATCATTTCACTGTGAGGTCTACTACACCTGTTGTATTCAGCATTTCACTGTAAGGTCTACTACACCTGTTGTATTCATCATTTCACTGTGAGGTCTACTACACCTGTTGTATTCAGCATTTCACTGTAAGGTCTACTACACCTGTTGTATTCAGCATTTCACTGTAAGGTCTACTACACCTGTTGTATTCAGCATTTCACTGTGAGGTCTACTACACCTGTTGTATTCAGCATTTCACTGTAAGGTCTGTTGTTTTCCTGCATGTGACAAAAAATGTTTTATTTGATTTGATATAGGGAATATGGCTCTGGTTTAAAGTAGTGCACTATATAGGGAATATGGCTCTGGTTTAAAGTAGTGCACTATATAGGGAATAGGGCTCTGGTCTATAGTAGTGTACTATATAGGGAATAGGGCTCTGGTCTATAGTAGTGTACTATATAGGGAATAGGGCTTTGGTCTAAAGTGGTGCACTATATAGGGCATAGGGCTCTGGTCTATAGTAGTGTACTATATAAGGAATAGGGCTCTGGTCTATAGTAGTGCACTATATAGGGAATAGGGCTCTGGTCTATAGTAGTGCACTATATAGGGAATAGGGCTCTGGTCTATAGTAGTGTACTATATAGGGAATAGGCCTTTGGTCTAAAGTGGTGCACTATATAGGGAATAGGGCTCTGGTCTAAAGTAGTGCACTATATAGGGAATGGGGCTCTGGTCTAAAGTAGTGTACTATATAGGGAATAGGGCTCTGGTCTAAAGTAGTGTACTATATAGGGAATAGGGAGCCATTGGGGACGTACCCATAGAGCCTTGGTATACTACTATTTAATACAATGAATCCAAGTGGTTCTGTAATGAATGTTGTTTGATATGTTAATCAGTGAGAGGTTGAATAGATGCATCAGTCTCTGATGTGCTGATAAACCCCCGATTGCAGATCGGTAGATCTGTTTGTAGCTTTGTTGTCTGGAGGCTTGTGTGTGTGTGTGTGTGTGTGTGTGTGTGTGTGTGTGTGTGTGTGTGTGTGTGTGTGTGTGTGTGTGTGTGTGTGTGTGTGTGTGTGTGTGTGTGTGTGTGTGTGTGTGTGTGTGTGTTCGTAGCTGTGTTGTGTTTATTAAGGCTAGATGAAAGAGCTTTAGAACAATACAGACTGACCCAGATTGGATACAATTCAACAGAGACCCTTTTCCAAATTTCCGATGAAGTTGACAGAGACGGGGCTTCGACAGAGACATCTACTGTTTGGGGATTTGACAGAGGAGCTTTAAGCTTCAGCTCCCTAGTATGAGGACTATTTATAATTTGATATCAAATGTTTTGGACTGTCTAAAACAGCTTGTCATGGGGGAAACACCCTGATTGACCATCTCACCATTGGGGAGGCAGCCTTGATAGACCAGCTCACCATTGGGGAGGCAGCCTTGATAGACCAGCTCACCATTGGGGAGGCAGCCTTGATAGACCAGCTCACCATTGGGGAGGCAGCCTTGATAGACCAGCTCACCATTGGGGAGGCAGCCTTGATAGACCAGCTCACCATTGGGGAGGCAGCCTTGATAGACCAGCTCACCATTGGGGAGGCAGCCTTGATAGACCAGCTCACCATTGGGGAGGCAGCCTTGATAGACCATCTCACCATTGGGGAGGCAGCCTTGATAGACCATCTCACCATTGGGGAGGCAGCCTTGATAGACCAGCTCACCATTGGGGAGGCAGCCTTGATAGACCAGCTCACCATTGGGGAGGCAGCCTTGATAGACCATCTCACCATTGGGGAGGCAGCCTTGATAGACCAGCTCACCATTGGGGAGGCAGCCTTGATAGACCAGCTCACCATTGGGGAGGCAGCCTTGATAGACCATCTCACCATTGGGAGGGAGGCAGCCTTGAGGCAGCTCACCATTGGGGAGGCAGCCTAGACCAGCTCACCATTGGGGAGGCAGCCTTGATAGACCAGCTCACCATTGGGGAGGCAGCCTTGATAGACCATCTCACCATTGGGGAGGCAGCCTTGATAGACCAGCTCACCATTGGGGAGGCAGCCTTGATAGACCAGCTCACCATTGGGGAGGCAGCCTTGATAGACCAGCTCACCATTGGGGAGGCAGCCTTGATAGACCATCTCACCATTGGGGAGGCAGCCTTGATAGACCAGCTCACCATTGGGGAGGCAGCCTTGATAGACCAGCTCACCATTGGGGAGGCAGCCTTGATAGACCAGCTCACCATTGGGGAGGCAGCCTTGATAGACCAGCTCACCATTGGGGAGGCAGCCTTGATAGACCATCTCACCATTGGGGAGGCAGCCTTGATAGACCATCTCACCATTGGGGAGGCAGCCTTGATAGACCAGCTCACCATTGGGGAGGCAGCCTCACCATGATAGACCAGCTCACCATTGGGGAGGCAGCCTTGATAGACCAGCTCACCATTGGGGAGGCAGCCTTGATAGACCAGCTCACCATTGGGGAGGCAGCCTTGATAGACCATCTCACCATTGGGGAGGCAGCCTTGATAGACCATCTCACCATTGGGGAGGCAGCCTTGATAGACCAGCTCACCATTGGGGAGGCAGCCTTGATAGACCATCTCACCATTGGGGAGGCAGCCTTGATAGACCAGTCTCACCATTGGGGAGGCAGCCTAGATAGACCGTCTCACCATTGGGGAGGCAGCCTAGATAGACCATCTCACCATTGGGGAGGCAGCCTAGATAGACCATCTCACCATTGGGGAGGCAGCCTAGATAGACCGGTACCGAGTCAATGTCCTGGGGTACCGCTACCGAGTCAATGTGCGGGGATACCGGTACCGAGTCAATGCACCGAGTCAATGTGCGGGGATACCGGTACCGAGTCAATGCACCGAGTCAATGTGCGGGGATACCGGTACCGAGTCAATGCACCGAGTCAATGTGCGGGGATACCGGTACCGAGTCAATGCACCGAGTCAATGTGCGGGGATACCGGTACCGAGTCAATGCACCGAGTCAATGTGCGGGGATACCGGTACCGAGTCAGTGTACGAGGATACATAGATAATAAACAGAGAGTAGCAGCTCATAACTGTGGTACTGACGTGACACAGTAGGCTACCTCTATGTGTAATTTCCTGTATATTTAACCTTTATTTAACAAGGACAGTCAGTTAGGAACAAATGATTATTTACAATGACGTCCTACCCCGGCGAAACCCGGACGACGCCGGGCCAATTGTGCGCCGCCCAACAGGACTCCGAATCGCGGCTGGATGTGTAGCAGTCTGGATTCGAACCAGGGACTGCAGTCACACCTCTTGCACTGAGATGCAGCGCTTTAGACCGCTGTGCCACTCGGGACAACCCAGAACACAGCCGTGTTACGTGGCAACTCACAAGCTTCCCTCCGTGACACAGTCCTCCCCAATCCTCCTTCCTGATTCACTCTGCGTTAGTTAATAACACAGTCCTCCCCAATCCTCCTTCCTGATTCACTCTGCGTTAGTTAATAACACAGTCCTCCCCAATCCTCCTTCCTGATTCACTCTGCGTTAGTTAATAACACAGTCCTCCCCAATCCTCCTTCCTGATTCACTCTGCATTAGCTAATAACACAGTCCTCCATCCTGATTCACTCTGCGTTAGCTACGTAAGAGGATCCTCAGAGTCCCGGTTTGCCTGACCATGTGACACATACCCAGGATTCTGGTCCTTATTTTAGCAGCCCTGTCGACAGACTTCTTCCTGGTAAGCGGTGGGTTACGAAAGCAGTGAAGAGTAACAGAAGCCCCCGTGGTTCCGGAAAGATCTATGAAACACTCTCCTCAAGTTATCAAACAGAATTCTCATCCTGCTTCCTCATACGTCCTTCCTGGTCTTCAGTTTTAATGTCGTGATTAACGCCCGAGACCAGGTTAAACCAGTTTAGACCAGTTTAGACCTATTTAGACCAGGTTAAACCAGTTTAGACCAGGTTAGACCAGTTTAGACCAGGTTAAACCAGTTTAGACCAGGTTAGACAAGGTTAGACCAGTTTAGCCCATGTAGTCTTACATTTCTGACCTGCAGTACCATGTACCCACCAGGTGCCCACCATGTACCATGTACCCACCATGTGTCATGTACCCACCATGTACCACCATGTGCCCACCATGTACCCACCATGTGCCCACCATGTACCCACCATGTACCCACCATGTACCCACCATGTACCCACCATGTACCCACCATGTACCCACCATGTACCCACCATGTACCCGCCATGTACCCACCATGTACCCACCATGTACCCACCATGTACCCACCATGTACCCACCATGTACCCACCGTGTGGCTCTAAATCTAAGCTCCTGGGTCGCTCCTTGGTCTGTCTCCTAGCCTGTCTCCTAGCCTGTCTCCTAGCCTGTGAGTGATGCCAATGAGATTCAGGTAACATCACTAACCTCCTGAGTTTTATAAATAGGCTACTCTCTTGTGAGGAAGTTGAACTTGGTCCGTGACTCAAGACCATTGGCGTATCATTTTCCCTTCCCTTCTGACATCTTGGATTTCCTCTGTGGTTATTACAGTTGACAAAGTGGAAAGGACAAGGGGGTTACTGAGTTCTCAAAGGAGACTGTACTAAACTTCTCTCTCTCTATAAGCCCTCTCTTATTTGTCAAATGTTGTTATGTCTTTCCAGGCTGCCGAGGGAAAGTTACTGTGGGCAGTGCCGCCCAAAACACATTCAGGTGGAGGGACAAACAGCTCTTAAAACACCTTGGATTGGTCACTTTGGGTCAACATGTCTGCTGCTCAGGAAATAACACCAGAAATAACTGTTTACCCAGTGAAGGTTCAGAACCTCATTTATCAGTTTCTCTCTCTCTCTCTCTCTGTTCTCTCTCTCTGTTCTCTCTGTTCTCCCTCTCTCTCTCTCTCTCTCAGACATGTCTTTTGGGTGCGGTTGCAGTTGGCAGCTCTTCCTGGCCCTGAGTCAGGCTCCAACATACACAGAGCACCTGTCAGCTCAGGGAGGAGACGAGACACTGCTGCCTTGTCTTCTGACTGAGAAGGAGACAGAGAAACGCACACAGCAAACTGCGGTTGTATATCCAATCTAATTTGTTCCACCTTTTGTCATTAAGGTTGAGAGAACATAGTTACTGTTTTAGAGCTTCCTGTCTCATTCAAAAAAAACTAATGTGTTGTTGCTTATTACGTGTTCATTTCCTGTCTGGAGGGCGGGGGTGTGTGCTATGCCAGTGTCCAGTCATCTAGTCTCACTCTGAACTTAAATCAGCTGGGTTTTGTAGGTAGCCTGGTCCCAGATCTGTTTGTGTTGTCTTGCCAACTCCTGTGTTTGGTGGGACAAGAGGACATCTTTTAGATATGTGCAGGTAAGGTGTAAAAACAAATATTTAAAAAAGAGATTGTTTTAATCAGATTGATGAAAATCTAAGCTCAGTTCAATATATTTCTGCTCTGTGTCACCCTGAGGTAATGTATCAGAATAACACGTCATCACCAATACGTGGTCTGTATTACCAGCAATAGTCCCTGTGCCCAGGAATGACAAGGTAGTCTGTCTAAATGACTATCGCCCCGTAGCGCTCACGTCTGTAGCCATGAAATGCTTTGAAAGGCTGGTCATGCCTCACATCAACACCATCATCCCAGAAACAGTGGACCCACTCCAATTCACATACTGACCCAACAGATCCACAAATGATGCAATCTCTATTGCACTCCACACCGCCCTTCTCCCACCAGGACAAAACGAACACCTATGTGAGAATGATATTGATTGATTACAGCTCAGCGTTCAACGCCATAGTGCCCTCGAAGCTCATCACTACGCTAAGGACCCTGGGACTAAACACCTCCCTCTGCAACTGGATCCTGGACTTCCCGACGGGTCGCCCCCAGGTGGTGAGGGTAGGTAGCAACACATCTGCCACGCTGATCCTCAATACAGGAGCCCCCCAGGTGGTGAGGGTAGGCAACAACATCAGCCCCATGGTGAGGGAATGCTGTGCAGGAATCAGCCCCATGGTGAGGGAATGCTGTGCAGGAATCAGCCACATGGTGAGGGAATGCTGTGCAGGAATCAGCCACATGGTGAGGGAATGCTGTGCAGGAATCAGCCACATGGTGAGGGAATGCTGTGCAGGAATCAGCCCCATGGTGAGGGAATGCTGTGCAGGAATCAGCCACATGGTGAGGGAATGCTGTGCAGGAATCAGCCCCATGGTGAGGGAATGCTGTGCAGGAATCAGCCACATGGTGAGGGAATGCTGTGCAGGAATCAGCCACATGGTGAGGGAATGCTGTGCAGGAATCAGCCCCATGGTGAGGGAATGCTGTGCAGGAATCAGCCCCATGGTGAGGGAATGCTGTGCAGG
>NW_024609633.1:82500-85000 GCF_018296145.1 Oncorhynchus tshawytscha | reverse complement strand
AGTCCATTGTGTCTTCCCTGGCCAGACAGAACCCTAAGTTAATACAGTCCACTGTGTCTTCCCTGGCCAGACAGAACCCTAAGTTAATACAGTCCACTGTGTCTTCCCTGACCAGACAGAACCCTAAGTTAATACAGTCCACTGTGTCTTCCCTGGCCAGACAGAACCCTAAGTTAATACAGTCCACTGTGTCTTCCCTGGCCAGACAGAACCCTAAGTTAATACAGTCCACTGTGTCTTCCTGGCCAGACAGAACCCTAAGTTAATACAGTCCACTGTGTCTTCCCTGACTAGACAGAACCCTAAGTTAATACAGTCCACTGTGGGAGGCTCCTCCCCTCCACTACCTTCATCCATGTATGGCTCCTCCCCTCCCTTACCTTCATCCATGTATGGCTCCTCCCCTCTACTACCTTCATCCATGTATGGCTCCTCCCCTCCCTTACTTTCATCCATGTATGGCTCCTCCCCTCCACTACCTTCATCCATATATAGCACCTCCCCCCCTTACCTTCATCCATGTATGGCTCCTCCCCTCCACTACCTTCATCCATGTATGGCTCCTCCCCTCCCTTACCTTCATCCATGTATGGCTCCTCCCCTCCACTACCTTCATCCATGTATGGCTCCTCCCCTCCCTTACCTTCATCCATGTATGGCTCCTCCCCTCCACTACCTTCATCCATGTATAGCTCCTCCCTCCCTGATTTCTGTCCCTCCACACATCCCCTAGTTCATGCTGTTTCAACAGACTGGTTAAGACCAGCTTCTTTCTGGGTTCGATCTGGTGTGTAATCTTGTTTTACAGTTCCTGTCTCCTCCTCCATTACTATACAGCTCTCTCTCTGTCGTACTACAGCAGTTCCTGTCTCCTCCTCCATTACTATACAGCTCTCTCTCTGTCGTACTACAGCAGTTCCTGTCTCCTCCTCCATTACTATACAGCTCTCTCTCTGTCGTACTACAGCAGTTCCTGTCTCCTCCTCCATTACTATACAGCTCTCTCTCTGTCGTACTACAGCAGTTCCTGTCTCCTCCTCCATTACTATACAGCTCTCTCTCTGTCGTACTACAGCAGTTCCTGTCTCCTCCTCCATTACTATACAGCTCTCTCTCTGTCGTACTACAGCAGTTCCTGTCTCCTCCTCCATTACTATACAGCTCTCTCTCTGTCGTACTACAGCAGTTCCTGTCTCCTCCTCCATTACTATACAGCTCTCTCTCTGTCGTACTACAGCAGTTCCTGTCTCCTCCTCCATTACTATACAGCTCTCTCTCTGTCGTACTACAGCAGTTCCTGTCTCCTCCTCCATTACTATACAGCTCTCTCTCTGTCGTACTACAGCAGTTCCTGTCTCCTCCTCCATTACTATACAGCTCTCTCTCTGTCGTACTACAGCAGTTCCTCCTGTCTCCTCCTCCATTACTATACAGCTCTCTCTCTGTCGTACTACAGCAGTTCCTGTCTCCTCCTCCTCCATTACTATACAGCTCTCTCTCTGTCGTACTACAGCAGTTCCTGTCTCCTCCTCCATTACTATACAGCTCTCTCTCTGTCGTACTACAGCAGTTCCTGTCTCCTCCTCCATTACTATACAGCTCTCTCTCTGTCGTACTACAGCAGCTCCTGTCTCCTCCTCCATTACTATACAGCTCTCTCTCTGTCGTACTACAGCAGCTCCTGTCTCCTCCTCCATTACTATACAGCTCTCTCTCTGTCGTACTACAGCAGTTCCTGTCTCCTCCTCCATTACTATACAGCTCTCTCTCTGTCGTACTACAGCAGTTCCTGTCTCCTCCTCCATTACTATACAGCTCTCTCTCTGTCGTACTACAGCAGTTCCTGTCTCCTCCTCCATTACTATACAGCTCTCTCTCTGTCGTACTACAGCAGTTCCTGTCTCCTCCTCCATTACTATACAGCTCTCTCTCTGTCGTACTACAGCAGTTCCTGTCTCCTCCTCCTGTCGTTACTATACAGTCTTACTCTGTCGTACTCAGCAGCTCCTGTCTCCTCCTCCATTACTGTCGTACTACAGCAGTTCCTGTCTCCTCCTCCATTACTATACAGCTCTCTCTCTGTCGTACTACAGCAGTTCCTGTCTCCTCCTCCATTACTATACAGCTCTCTCTCTGTCGTACTACAGCAGTTCCTGTCTCCTCCTCCATTACTATACAGCTCTCTCTCTGTCGTACTACAGCAGTTCCTGTCTCCTCCTCCATTACTATACAGCTCTCTCTCTGTCGTACTACAGCAGTTCCTGTCTCCTCCTCCATTACTATACAGCTCTCTCTCTGTCGTACTACAGCAGTTCCTGTCTCCTCCTCCATTACTATACAGCTCTCTCTCTGTCGTACTACAGCAGTTCCTGTCTAAGCTTCTCAAAACGCTACACCCGGTCAACCCCTCTACTGGGAGCATAGACATTAACAAACACAAAAAGACCCCCCCCACCTATTTCTGACAGAATCACTAACACGCTCACCTTCTCCACCTCTG
>NW_024609633.1:0-75000 GCF_018296145.1 Oncorhynchus tshawytscha | reverse complement strand
CTAGTCAGAACAGTAATCATTGTGTTGTACTAGTCAGAACAGTAATCATTGTGTTATATATAATCATTGTGTTATACTCGTCAGAACAGTAATCATTGTGTTATATACCAGTCAGAACAGTAATCATTGTGTTATACTAGTCAGAACAGTAATCATTGTGTTATATATAATCATTGTGTTATACTAGTTAGAACAGTAATCATTGTGTTATATATAATCATTGTGTTATACTAGTCAGAACAGTAATCATTGTGTTATATATAATCATTGTGTTATACTAGTTAGAACAGTAATCATTGTGTTATATATAATCATTGTGTTATGCTAGTCAGAACAGTAATCAATGTGTTATATACTAGTCAGAACAGTAATCATTATGTAATACTAGTTAGAACAGTAATCATTGTGTTATATATAATCATTGTGTTATACTAGTTAGAACAGTAATCATTGTCTTATATATAATCAATGTGTTATACTAGTCAGAACAGTAATCATTGTGTTATATATAATCATTGTGTTATACTAGTTAGAACAGTAATCATTGTGTTATATATAATCATTGTGTTATATACCAGTCAGAACAGTAATCATTGTGTTATACTAGTCAGAACAGTAATCATTATGTTATATATAATCATTGTGTTATACTAGTCAGAACAGTAATCATTGTGTTATACTAGTCAGAACAGTAATCATTGTGTTATATATAATCATTGTGTTATACTACTCAGAACAGTAATCATTGTGTTATACTACTCAGAACAGTAATCATTGTGTTATACTAGTAAGAACAGTAATCATTGTTTTATATACTAGTCAGAACAGTAATCATTGTGTTATATACTAGTCAGAACAGTAATCATTGTGTTTTACTAGTCAGAACAGTAATCATTGTGTTATATATAATCATTGTGTTTTACTAGTCAGAACAGTAATCATTATGTTATATATAATCATTGTGTTATACTAGTTAGAACAGTAATCATTGTGTTATATATAATCATTGTGTTTTACTAGTCAGAACAGTAATCATTATGTTATATATAATCATTGTGTTATACTAGTTAGAACAGTAATCATTATGTTATATATAATCATTGTGTTATACTAGTCAGAACAGTAATCATTGTGTTATATATAATCATTGTGTTTTACTAGTCAGAACAGTAATCATTATGTTATATATAATCATTGTGTTATACTAGTCAGAACAGTAATCATTGTGTTATATATAATCATTGTGTTATACTAGTCAGAACAGTAATCATTGTGTTATATATAATCATTGTGTTATACTAGTCAGAACAGTAATCATTGTGTTATATATAATCATTGTGTTATATACTAGTCAGAACAGTAATCATTGTGTTATACTAGTCAGAACAGTAATCATTGTGTTATATACTAGTCAGAACAGTAATCATTGTGTTATATACTAGTCAGAACAGTAATCATTGTGTTATATATAATCATTGTGTTATACTAGTCAGAACAGTAATCATTGTGTTATACTAGTCAGAACAGTAATCATTGTGTTATATATAATCATTGTGTTATACTAGTTAGAACAGTAATCATTGTGTTATACTAGTCAGAACAGTAATCATTGTGTTATATATAATCATTGTGTTATATACTAGTCAGAACAGTAATCATTGTGTTATATACTAGTCAGAACAGTAATCATTGTGTTATACTAGTCAGAACAGTAATCATTGTGTTATATAATCATTGTGTTATACTAGTTAGAACAGTAATCATTGTGTTATATATAATCATTGTGTTATATATATACTAGTCAGAACAGTAATCATTGAACAGTAATCATTGTGTTATACTATAAGAACAGTAATCATTGTGTGTTATACTAGTCAGAACAGTAATCATTGTGTTATATATAATCATTGTGTTATACTAGTCAGAACAGTAATCATTGTGTTATACTAGTAGAACAGTAATCATTGTGTTAATAAATCATTGTGTTATACTAGTCAGAACAGTAATCATTGTGTTATATATAATCATTGTGTTATACTAGTCAGAACAGTAATCATTGTGTTATATATAATCAGAACAGTGTTATACTAGTCAGAACAGTAATCATTGTGTTATATATAATAATCATTGTGTTATTTACTAGTCAGAACAGTAATCATTAAGTTATATATAATCATTGTGTTATACTAGTCAGAACAGTAATCATTGTGTTATACTAGTCAGAACAGTAATCATTGTGTTATATATAATCATTGTGTTATACTAGTCAGAACAGTAATCATTGTGTTATACTAGTCAGAACAGTAATCATTATGTTATATATAATCATTGTGTTATACTACTCAGAACAGTAATCATTGTGTTATACTACTCAGAACAGTAATCATTGTGTTATACTAGTCAGAACAGTAATCATTGTGTTATATACTAGTCAGAACAGTAATCATTGTGTTATATACTAGTCAGAACAGTAATCATTGTGTTTTACTAGTCAGAACAGTAATCATTGTGTTATATATAATCATTGTGTTATACTAGTCAGAACAGTAATCATTGTGTTATACTAGTCAGAACAGTAATCATTGTGTTATACATAATCATTGTGTTATACTAGTTAGAACAGTAATCGTTGTGTTATATATAATCATTGTGTTATACTAGTCAGAACAGTAATCATTGTGTTATTTACTAGTCAGAACAGTAATCATTGTGTTATATACTAGTCAGAACAGTAATCATTGTGTTATATATAATCATTGTGTTATACTAGTCAGAACAGTAATCATTGTTATATACTAGTCAGAACAGTAATCATTGTGTTATACTAGTCAGAACAGAACAGTAATCATTGTGTTATATATAATCATTGTGTTATACTAGTCAGAACAGTGTTATATAATCATTGTGTTATATATAATCATTGTGTTATACTAGTCAGTAATCATTGTGTTATACTAGTCATCATTGTGTTATATACTAGTCAGAACAGTAATCATTGTGTTATATACTAGTCAGAACAGTAATCATTGTGTTTTACTAGTCAGAACAGTAATCATTGTGTTATTTACTAGTCAGAACAGTAATCATTGTGTTATATACTAGTCAGAACAGTAATCATTAAGTTATATATAATCATTGTGTTATACTAGTCAGAACAGTAATCATTGTGTTATACTAGTCATAACAGTAATCATTGTGTTATACTAGTCAGAACAGTAATCATTGTGTTATATATTATCATTGTGTTATACTAGTCAGAACAGTAATCATTGTGTTATATATAATCATTGTGTTATACTAGTTAGAACAGTAATCGTTGTGTTATATATAATCATTGTGTTATACTAGTCAGAACAGTAATCATTGTGTTATTTACTAGTCAGAACAGTAATCATTGTGTTATATACTAGTCAGAACAGTAATCATTGTGTTTTACTAGTCAGAACAGTAATCATTGTGTTATTTACTAGTCAGAACAGTAATCATTGTGTTATATACTAGTCAGAACAGTAATCATTGTGTTATACTAGTCAGAACAGTAATCATTGTGTTATATATAATCATTGTGTTATACTAGTCAGAACAGTAATCATTGTAATCATTGTGTTATACTAAGAACAGTAATCATTGTGTTATATCAGAATCATTGTCATTATATACTAGTCAGAACAGTAATCATTGTGTTATACTAGTCAGAACAGTAATCATTGTCTTATACTAGTCAGAACAATAATCATTGTGTTATATATAATCATTGTGTTATATACCAGTCAGAACAGTAATCATTGTGTTATATACTAGTCAGAACTGTAATCATTGTGTTATATACTAGTCAGAACAGTAGTCATTGTGTTATTTATAATCATTGTGTTATATACTAGTCAGAACAGTAATCATTGTGTTATATATAATCATTGTGTAAAACTAGTTAGAACAGTAATCATTGTGTTATATATAATCATTGTGTTATACTAGTCAGAACAGTAATCATTGTGTTATACTAGTCAGAACAGTAATCATTGTGTTATACTAGTCAGAACAGCAATCATTGTGTTATATACCCGTCAGAACAGTAATCATTGTGTTATATATTATCATTGTGTTATACTAGTCTGAACAGTAATCATTGTGTTATATATAATCATTGTGTTATACTAGTTAGAACAGTAATCATTGTGTTATATATAATCATTGTGTTATACTAGTCAGAACAATAATCATTGTGTTATATATAATCATTGTGTTATACTAGTCAGAACAGTAATCATTGTGTTATATATAATCATTGTGTTATACTAGTCAGAACAGTAATCATTGTGTTATATACTAGTCAGAACAGTAATCATTAAGTTATATATAATCATTGTGTTATACTAGTCAGAACAGTAATCATTGTGTTATATATAATCATTGTGTTATACTACTAGTCAGAACAGTAATCATTGTGTTATACTAGTCAGAACAGTAATCATTGTGTTATACTAGTCAGAACAGTAATCATTGTGTTATACTAGTCAGAACAGTAATCATTGTGTTATATATAATCATTGTGTTATACTAGTCAGAACAGTAATCATTGTGTTATATACTAGTCAGAACAGTAATCATTGTGTTATATACTAGTCAGAACAGTAATCATTGTGTTATATATAATCATTGTGTTATATACTAGTCAGAACAGTAATCATTGTGTTATATATAATCATTGTGTTATACTAGTCAGAACAGTAATCATTGTGTTATATATAATCATTGTGTTATATACTAGTCAGAACAGTAATCATTGTTATATATAATCATTGTGTTATACTAGTTAGAACAGTAATCATTATGTTATATATAATCATTGTGTTATACTAGTCAGAACAGTAATCATTGTGTTATATATAATCATTGTGTTTTACTAGTCAGAACAGTAATCATTATGTTATATATAATCATTGTGTTATACTAGTCAGAACTGTAATCATTGTGTTATATATAATCATTGTGTTATACTAGTCAGAACAGAAATCATTGTGTTATATATAATCATTGTGTTATACTAGTTAGAACAGTAATCATTGTGTTATCTTTCATCATTGTGTTATATACTAGTCAGAACAGTAATCATTGTGTTAAATACTAGTCAGAACAGTAATCATTGTTTTTTACTAGTCAGAACAGTAATCATTGTGTTATTTACTAGTCAGAACAGTAATCATTGTGTTTTACTAGTCAGAACAGTAATCATTGTGTTATATATAATCATTGTGTTATATACTAGTCAGAACAGTAATCATTGTGTTATACTAGTCAGAACAGTAATCATTGTCTTATACTAGTCAGAACAATAATCATCGTGTTATATATTATCATTGTGTTATATACTAGTCAGAACAGTAATCATTGTGTTATATATAATCATTGTGTTATACTAGTCAGAACAGTAATCATTGTGTTATATATAATCATTGTGTTATACTAGTTAGAACAGCAATCATTGTGTTATTTACTAGTCAGAACAGTAATCATTGTGTTATATACTAGTCAGAACAGTAATCATTGTGTTTTACTAGTCAGAACAGTAATCATTGTGTTATTTACTCGTCAGAACAGTAATCATTGTGTTATATACTAGTCAGAACAGTAATCATTGTGTTTTACTAGTCAGAACAGTAATCATTGTGTTATATATAATCATTGTGTTATACTAGTCAGAACAGTAATCATTGTGTTTTACCAGTCAGAACAGTAATCCTTGTGTTATATATAATCATTGTGTTATATACTAGTCAGAACAGTAATCATTGTGTTATACTAGTCAGAACAGTAATCATTGTCTTATACTAGTCAGAACAATAATCATCGTGTTATATATAATCATTGTGTTATATACCAGTCAGAACAGTAATCATTGTGTTATATACTAGTCAGAACTGTAATCATTGTGTTATATACTAGTCAGAACAGTAGTCATTGTGTTATTTATAATCATTGTGTTATATACTAGTCAGAACAGTAATCATTGTGTTATATATAATCATTGTGTAAAACTAGTTAGAACAGTAATCATTGTGTTATATATAATCATTGTGTTATATACCAGTCAGAACAGTAATCATTGTGTTATACTAGTCAGAACAGTAATCATTGTGTTATACTAGTCAGAACAGTAATCATTGTGTTATACTAGTCAGAACAGCAATCATTGTGTTATATACCCGTCAGAACAGTAATCATTGTGTTATATATAATCATTGTGTTATACTAGTCTGAACAGTAATCATTGTGTTATATATAATCATTGTGTTATATACCAGTAAACAGTAATCATTGTGTTATAATCATTAGTCAGAACAATCATTGTATATAGTCAATCATTGTTGTGTTATACTAGTCAGAACAGTAATCATTGTGTTATACTAGTCAGAACAGTAATCATTATGTTATATATAATCATTGTGTTATACTAGTCAGAACAGTAATCATTGTGTTATATACTAGTCAGAACAGTAATCATTGTGTTATATACTAGTCAGAACAGTAATCATTATGTTATATATAATCATTGTGTTATACTAGTCAGAACAATAATCATTGTGTTTTACTAGTCAGAACAGTAATCATTATGTTATATATAATCATTGTCTTATACTAGTCAGAACAGTAATCATTGTGTTATATATAATCATTGTGTTATATACTAGTCAGAACAGTAATCATTGTGTTATATACTAGTCAGAACAGTAATCATTGTGTTATACTAGTCAGAACAGTAATCATTGTGTTATACTAGTCAGAACAGTAATCATTGTGTTATATACTAGTCAGAACAGCAATCATTGTGTTATATACCCGTCAGAACAGTAATCATTGTGTTATATATTATCATTGTGTTATACTAGTCTGAACAGTAATCATTGTGTTATATATAATCATTGTGTTATACTAGTTAGAACAGTAATCATTGTGTTATATATAATCATTGTGTTATACTAGTCAGAACAGTAATCATTGTGTTATATACTAGTCAGAACAGTAATCATTAAGTTATATATAATCATTGTGTTATACTAGTCAGAACAGTAATCATTGTGTTTTACCAGTCAGAACAGTAATCCTTGTGTTATATATAATCATTGTGTTATATACTAGTCAGAACAGTAATCATTGTGTTATACTAGTCAGAACAGTAATCATTGTCTTATACTAGTCAGAACAATAATCATCGTGTTATATATAATCATTGTGTTATATACCAGTCAGAACAGTAATCATTGTGTTATATATTAGTCAGAACAGTAATCATTGTGTTATATACTAGTCAGAACAGAAATCATTGTGTTATATATAATCATTGTGTTATATACTAGTCAGAACAGTAATCATTGTGTTATATATAATCATTGTGTTATACTAGTTAGAAAAGTAATCATTGTGTTATATATAATCATTGTGTTATATACCAGTCAGAACAGTAATCATTGTGTTATACTAGTCAGAACAGTAATCATTGTGTTATATACTAGTCAGAACAGTAATCATTGTGTTATATATAATCATTGTGTTATACTAGTCAGAACAGTAATCATTGTGTCATATATAATCATTGTGTTATATATAATCATTGTGTAATATACTAGTCAGAACAGTAATCATTGTGTTATATATAATCATTGTGTTATACTAGTCAGAACAGTAATCATTGTGTTATATATAATCATTGTGTTATATACTAGTCAGAACAGTAATCATTGTGTTATATATAATCATTGTGTTATACTAGTCAGAACAGTAATCATTGTGTTATACTAGTCAGAACAGTAATCATTGTGTTATACTAGTCAGAACAGTAATCATTATGTTATATATAATCATTGTCTTATACTAGTCAGAACAGTAATCATTGTGTTATATACTAGTCAGAACAGTAATCATTGTGTTATACTAGTCAGAACAGTAATCATTGTGTTATACTAGTCAGAACAGCAATCATTGTGTTATATACCCGTCAGAACAGTAATCATTGTGTTATATATAATCATTGTGTTATACTAGTCAGAACAGTAATCATTGTGTTATATATAATCATTGTGTTATACTCGTCAGAACAGAAATCATTGTGTTATATATAATCATTGTGTTATACTAGTTAGAACAGTAATCATTGTGTTATATACTAGTCAGAACAGTAATCATTGTGTTATGTATCATCATTGTGTTATATACTAGTCAGAACAGTAATCATTGTGTTATGTATCATCATTGTGTTATATACTAGTCAGAACAGTAATCATTGTGTTATGTATCATCATTGTGTTATATACTAGTCAGAACAGTAATCATTGTGTTATGTATCATCATTGTGTTATATACTAGTCAGAACAGTAATCATTGTGTTATATACTAGTCAGAACAGTAATCATTGTCTTATACTAGTCAGAACAATAATCATCGTGTTATATATAATCATTGTGTTATATACTAGTCAGAACAGTAATCATTGTGTTATATATAATCATTGTGTTATACTAGTCAGAACAGTAATCATTGTGTTTTATATAATCATTGTGTTATACTAGTCAGAACAGTAATCATTGTGTTATACTAGTCAGAACAGTAATCATTGTGTTATATACTAGTCAGAACAGTAATCATTGTGTTATACTAGTCAGAACAGTAATCATTGTGTTATACTAGTCAGAACAGTAATCATTGTGTTATACTAGTCAGAACAGTAATCATTGTGTTATACTAGTCAGTACAGTAATCATTGTGTTATACTAGTCAGAACAGTAATCATTGTGTTATACTAGTCAGAACAGTAATCATTGTGTTATATACTAGTCAGAACAGTAATCATTGTGTTATACTAGTCAGAACAGTAATCATTGTGTTATACTAGTCAGAACAGTAATCATTGTGTTATACTAGTCAGAACAACTCTCTCTCTTCTTCTTTATTCTTCTCTTTAATCCAACCCTCTCTCTCTCTCTTTAATCCAACCCTCTCTCTCTTATCTTTAATCCAACCCTCTCTCTTTCTCTTTTATCCAACCCTCTCTCCCTCACTCTCTTTCATCCAACCCTCGATCTCCCTCTCTCTCTTTCATCCAACCCTCTCTCTCTTTAATCCAACCCTCTCTCTCCCTCTCTCTTTAATCCAACCCTCTCTCTCTTTAATCCAACCCTCTCTCTTTTTATCCAACCCTCTCTCTCTCTCTTTAATCCAACCCTCTCTCTCTTTAATCCAACCCTCTCTCTCCCTCTCTCTCTTTTTATCCAACCCTCTCTCTTTTAATCCAACCCTCTCTCTTTAATCCAACCCACTCTCTCCCTCTCTCTCTTTAATCCAACACTCTCTCTCTTCTTCTCTTTAATCCAACCCTCTCTCCTCTCTCTTTAATCCAACCCACTCTCTCCCGCTCTCTCTTTAATCCAACCCTCTCTCTCCCTCTCTCTTTAATCCAACCCTCTCTCCCTCTCTCTCTCTTTAATCCAACCCTCTCTCCCCTCTCTCTCTTTAATCCAACCCTCTCTCTCCCTTCCCAGCCTATGCTGCTGTAGTACAGATGATCAGAGCAGATAAAAGACAAAGCTCGTGTCTCTCTGTAACGTCTCCCTGTTGATGTGAACAAAGCAGCAGTCTTGCATGTTTATATCAGAATGTGTTTGTTTGTGGTTAAATCCTGCCCTCCAGGGCGCCGTGCTGCTCAGTACTCAGCCTTGCAGCTCCACAGTACGTCTGCATCCAAAATGGCACCCTATTCCCTACATAGTGCACTACTCTCAACCCGAGCCCTATGGGTAAAGGGAACAGGGCACCATTTGGGACGCAGTTGGAGCCATTAGAAGCAGCAGCTGTTTGACACAGAGTTTGATAGCAACTCATACATATTAATTTCTGGCTTATTGAGAGGATCAGGGAGGCGGAGTCAGACACAAAGACACATTCTGGAAGGTGCTGGTTGTACCCTCTCTCTCTCTCCCCCTTTCTCTCTCTCTCTGTCTCTGTCTCTCTCTCTGTCTCTCTCTCTCTCTCTCTCTCTCTCTGTCTATCTATCTCTCTCTCTCCCCCCCCCCATCTGCTTTAAGCCAGGGCTGAATCAAACACACGCTCTGTTTCAGCTGGATGTCTCCAGACATCAGAAGGGGGAGCTTAGCCATGGTGCAGGTGTGTGTTGGCACGAAGCAGGCATTGTCAATGGGCTTAGAGCTCTGCGTCTTGCTGTGCTGCGATTGGTCAGCGGACAGTCATGTGGAGCAGGTCTCTGATGTCACTGCATCCTCAGGAGCTCAGTACCAATCAGAGAGTGTGGAGGGGAGGGGGGTAGCGAGAATTATAGTTTGGCGTGACTGGTATGAGGTGTCATGGGTGTTTGTGTTGAGCTAGTGCTGATGGTTTTGGAGAACAGTCCCCAGGCTAGATGGTAAGCCAATAGGGAGCCAGCCATTCAAACCCACTACTGAGCACTGTGCTGTTCCTCATTGCGCCACCAGGTGTCAGGCTTTCTCTACATTTTTACCCCAGCCAGCTCTGAGGAGCATCAGAAAGTCATGCTGTACAACGTATTCCTGTCATGTAGTATTCTGAAGAGGACAGAGGACGGCCAGACGACAGGCTGCCCTTGAACAGGATGTGATTCAGGGGGAAAGGGGCCGTGTCAGGGAGTGTAAAGACAAAACACCATGTGATAATCCTTGAGCATCATTGGTCTATGACCCCGGAATCAAAACAAAACAATGTTTTCGTGTTTTGACCTAGTGTCTCTTATTTTCAGACAATATTCACCAAATTCCTTTTTCCATTTTACTGGCAGTGACGAACCAGCCATCAGAAGCAATGTGTGATCCACATTAAATCACAGAAGGAAAGGTTTTAGGGGTCTCTACTACACTACATTAGTTATGAGAAGTGTCTGATGAAGGTTTTAGGGGTCTCTACTACACTACATTAGTTATGAGAAGTGTCTGATGAAGGTTTTAGGGGTCTCTACTACACTACATTAGTTATGAGAAGTGTCTGATGAAGGTTTTAGGGGTCTCTACTACACTACATTAGTTATGAGAAGTGTCTGATGAAGGTTTTAGGGGTCTCTACTACACTACATTAGTTATGAGAAGTGTCTGATGAAGGTTTTAGGGGTCTCTACTACACTACATTAGTTATGAGAAGTGTCTGATGAAGGTTTTAGGGGTCTCTACTACACTACATTAGTTATGAGAAGTGTCTGATGAAGGTTTTAGGGGTCTCTACTACACTACATTAGTTATGAGAAGTGTCTGATGAAGGTTTTAGGGGTCTCTACTACACTACATTAGTTATGAGAAGTGTCTGATGAAGGTTTTAGGGGTCTCTACTACACTACATTAGTTATGAGAAGTGTCTGATGAAGGTTTTAGGGGTCTCTACTACACTACATTAGTTATGAGAAGTGTCTGATGAAGGTTTTAGGGGTCTCTACTACACTACATTAGTTATGAGAAGTGTCTGATGAAGGTTTTAGGGGTCTCTACTACACTACATTAGTTATGAGAAGTGTCTGATGAAGGTTTTAGGGGTCTCTACTACACTACATTAGTTATGAGAAGTGTCTGATGAAGGTTTTAGGGGTCTCTACTACACTACATTAGTTATGAGAAGTGTCTGATGAAGGTTTTAGGGGTCTCTACTACACTACATTAGTTATGAGAAGTGTCTGATGAAGGTTTTAGGGGTCTCTACTACACTACATTAGTTATGAGAAGTGTCTGATGAAGGTTTTAGGGGTCTCTACTACACTACATTAGTTATGAGAAGTGTCTGATGAAGGTTTTAGGGGTCTCTACTACACTACATTAGTTATGAGAAGTGTCTGATGAAGGTTTTAGGGGTCTCTACTACACTACATTAATGAGAAGTGTCTGATGAAGGTTTTAGGGGTCTCTACTACACTACATTAGTTATGAGAAGTGTCTGATGAAGGTTTTAGGGGTCTCTACTACACTACATTAGTTATGAGAAGTGTCTGATGAAGGTTTTAGGGGTCTCTACTACACTACATTAGTTATGAGAAGTGTCTGATGAAGGTTTTAGGGGTCTCTACTACACTACATTAGTTATGAGAAGTGTCTGATGAAGGTTTTAGGGGTCTCTACTACACTACATTAGTTATGAGAAGTGTCTGATGAAGGTTTTAGGGGTCTCTACTACACTACATTAGTTATGAGAAGTGTCTGATGAAGGTTTTAGGGGTCTCTACTACACTACATTAGTTATGAGAAGTGTCTGATGAAGGTTTTAGGGGTCTCTACTACACTACATTAGTTATGAGAAGTGTCTGATGAAGGTTTTAGGGGTCTCTACTACACTACATTAGTTATGAGAAGTGTCTGATGAAGGTTTTAGGGGTCTCTACTACACTACATTAGTTATGAGAAGTGTCTGATGAAGGTTTTAGGGGTCTCTACTACACTACATTAGTTATGAGAAGTGTCTGATGAAGGTTTTAGGGGTCTCTACTACACTACATTAGTTATGAGAAGTGTCTGATGAAGGTTTTAGGGGTCTCTACTATGATAGCTCATGTCTGTCTGTCTGTCCTCTCTGACTGACTCACCTCCAGGTAGGTCAACTCTGCATCCCAAATGACACCCTATTCCCTATATAGTACACTACTTTAGACCAGGGCCCTATTCTCTATAATAGTGCACTACTTTAGACCAGAGCCCTATTCCTATATAGTGCACTACTTTAGACCAGAGCCCTATTCCCTATATATAGTGCACTACTTTAGACCAGAGCCCTATTCCCTATATAGTACACTACTTTAGACCAGGGCCTATTCCCTATATAGTGCACTACTTTAGACCAGAGCCATATTCCCTATTATAGTGCACTACTATAGACCAGAGCCCTATTCCCTATATAGTACACTACTATAGACCAGAGACCTATTCCCTATATAGTGCACTACTATAGACCAGAGCCCTATTCCCTATATAGTACACTACTATAGACCAGAGCCCTATTCCCTATATAGTACACTACTTTAGACCAGAGCCCTATTCCCTATATAGTACACTACTATAGACCAGAACCCTATTCCCTATATAGTGCACTACTTTAGATCAGAGCCCTATTCCCTATATAGTACACTACTATAGACCAGGACCCTATTCCCTATATAGTACACTACAATAGACCAGAGCCCTATTCCCTATATAGTACACTACTATAGACCAGAGCCCTATTCCCTATATAGTACACTACTATAGACCAGAGCCCTATTCCCTATATAGTACACTACTATAGACCAGAGCCCTATTCCCTATATAGTACACTACTATAGACCAGGGCCCTATTCCCTATATAGTGCACTACTATACACCAGAGCCCTATTCCCTACATAGTGCACTACTATAGACCAGAGCCCTATTCCCTATATAGTACACTACTTTAGACCAGAACCCTATTCCCTATATAGTACACTACTATAGACCAGGGCCCTATTCCCTATATAGTACACTACTTTAGACCAGAGCCCTATTCCCTATATAGTACACTACTATAGACCAGAGCCCTATTCCCTATATAGTACACTACTTTAAACCAGAGCCCTATTCCCTATATAGTGCACTACTTTAGACCAGGGCCCTATTCCCTACATAGTGCACTACTATAGACCAGAGCCCTATTCCCTATATAGTGCACTACTTTAGACCAGAGTCCTATTCCCTATATAGTCCACTACTTTAGACCAGAGCCCTATTCCCTATATAGTACACCACTATAGACCAGGGCCCTATTCCCTATATAGTGCACCACTTTAGACCAGAACTCTTTTCCCTATATAGTACACTACTTTAGACCAGAGCCCTATTCCCTATATAGTGCACTACTTTAGGTTGGGGCCCTATTCCCTATATAGTGCACTACTTTAGACCAGAGTCCTATTCCCTATATAGTGCACTACTTTAGACCAGAGCCCTATTCCCTATATAGTACACCACTATAGACCAGGGCCCTATTCCCTATATAGTGCACTACTTTAGACCAGAGATCTTTTCCCTATATAGTACACTACTTTAGAACAGAGCCCTATTCCCTGTATAGTGCACTACTTTAGACCAGAACCCTATTCCCTATATAGTGCACTACTTTAGGTTGGGGCCCTATTCCCTATATAGTGCACTACTTTAGACCAGAGTCCTATTCCCTATATAGTGCACTACTTTAGACCAGAGCCCTATTCCCTATATAGTACACCACTATAGACCAGGGCCCTATTCCCTATATAGTGCACTACTTTAGACCAGAGCTATTTTCCCTATATAGTACACTACTTTAGACCAGAGCCCTATTCCCTATATAGTACACTACTATAGACCAGGACCCTATTCCCTATATAGTACACTGCTATAGACCAGAGCCCTATTCCCTATATAGTGCACTACTATAGACCAAAGCCCTATTCACTATATAGTGCACTACTATAGACCAGGACCCTATTCCCTATAGAGTACACTACTATAGACCAGAGCCATATTCCCTATATAGTGCACTACTATAGACCAGAGCCCTATTCCCTATATAGTACACTACTATAGACCAGGGCCCTATTCCCTATATTGTGCACTACTATACACCAGAGCCCTATTCCCTACATAGTGCACTACTATAGACCAGAGCCCTATTCCCTGTATAGTACACTACTTTAGACCAGAGCCCTATTCCCTATATAGTACACTACTATAGACCAGAGCCCTATTCCCTATATAGTACACTACATTAGACCAGAGCCCTATTCCCTATATAGTACACTACTATAGACCAGGGCCCTATTCCCTATATAGAACACTACTATAGACCAGGGCCCTATTCCCTATATAGTGCACTACTTTAGACCAGAGCTCTTTTCCCTATATAGTACACTACTTTAGACCAGAGCCCTATTCCCTATATAGTGCATTACTTTAGGTTGGGGCCCTATTCCCTATATAGTGCACTACTTTAGACCAGAGCCCTATTCCCTATATAGTACACTACCCTATTCCCTAGACCAGGGCCCTATTCCCTATATAGTGCACTACTTTAGACCAGAGCTCTTTTCCCTATATAGTACACTACTTTAGACCAGAGCCCTATTCCCTATATAGTGCATTACTTTAGACCAGAGCCCTATTCCCTATATAGTGCACTACTTTAGACCAGGGCCCTATTCCCTATATAGTACACTACTTTAGACCAGAGCCCTATTCCCTATATAGTACACTACTATAGACCAAGCCCTATTCCCTATATAGTACACTACTTTAGACCAGAGCCCTATTCCCTATATAGTGCACTACTTTAGACCAGAGCCCTATTCCCTATATAGTGCACTACTTTAGACCAGAGCCCTATTCCCTATATAGTGCACTACTATAGACCAGGACCCTATTCCCTATATAGTACACTACTCTAGACCAGAGCCCTATTCCCCATATAGTACACTACTTTAGACCAGAGCCCTATTCCCTATATAGTACACTACTTTAGACCAGAGCCCTATTCCCTGTATAGTACACTACTTTAGACCAGAGCCCTATTCCCTATATAGTACACTACTATAGACCAGAGCCCTATTCCCTATATAGTACACTACATTAGACCAGAGCCCTATTCCCTATATAGTGCACTACTTTAGACCAGAGCCCTATTCCCTATATAGTGCACTACTATAGACCAGGACCCTATTCCCTATATAGTACACTACTATAGACCAGAGCCCTATTCCCTATATAGTACACTACTATAGACCAGAGCCCTATTCCCTATATAGTACACTACTTTAAACCAGAGCCCTATTCCCTATATAGTGCACTACTTTAGACCAGGGCCCTATTCCCTATATAGTGCACTACTATACACCAGAGCCCTATTCCCTACATAGTGCACTACTATAGACCAGAGCCCTATTCCCTATATAGTGCACTACTATAGACCAGAGCCCTATTCCCTATATAGTACACTACTTTAGACCAGAACCCTATTCCCTATATAGTACACTACTATAGACCAGGGCCCTATTCCCTATATAGTACACTACTTTAGACCAGAGCCCTATTCCCTATATAGTACACTACTATAGACCAGGGCCCTATTCCCTATATAGTACACTACTATAGACCAGAGCCCTATTCCCTATATAGTACACTACTTTAGACCTGGGCCCTATTCCCTATATAGTGCACTACTTTAGACCAGAGCCCTATTCCCTATATAGTACACTACTTTAGACCAGAGCCCTATTCCCTGTATAGTACACTACTTAAGACCAGAGCCCTATTCCCTATATAGTACACTACTTTAGACCAGAGCCCTATTCCCTATATAGTACACTACTTTAGACCAGAGCCCTATTCCCTATATAGTACACTACTTTAGACCAGGACCCTATTCCCTATATAGTACACTACTATAGACCAGAGCCCTATTCCCTATGTAGTACACTACTATAGACCAGAGCCCTATTCCCTATATAGTAAACTACTATAGACCAGAGCCCTATTCCCTATATAGTACACTACTTTAGACCAGAGCCCTATTCCCTATATAGTACACTACTTTAGACCAGAGCCCTATTCCCTGTATAGTACACTACTTTAGACCAGAGCCCTATTCCCTATATAGTACACTACTTTAGACCAGAGCCCTATTCCCTATATAGTACACTACTATAGACCAGGACCCTATTCCTTATATAGTACACTACTATAGACCAGAGCCCTATTCCCTATATAGTACACTACTATAGACCAGAGCCATATTCCCTATATAGTGCACTACTATACACCAGAGCCCTATTCCCTATATAGTACACTACTATAGACCAGAGCCCTATTCCCTATATAGTACACTACTTTAGACCAGAGCCCTATTCCCTATAGAGTACACTACTTTAGACCAGAGCCATATTCCCTATATAGTACACTACTATAGACCAGAGCCCTATTCCCTATATAGTACACTACTTTAGACCAGAGCCCTATTCCCTATATAGTGCACTACTTTAGACCAGGGCCCTATTCCCTATATAGTGCACTACTATACACCAGAGCCCTATTCCCTACATAGTGCACTACTATAGACCAGAGCCCTATTCCCTATATAGTGCACTACTTTAGACCAGAGTCCTATTCCCTATATAGTCCACTACTTTAGACCAGAGCCCTATTCCCTATATAGTACACCACTATAGACCAGGGCCCTATTCCCTATATAGTGCACCACTTTAGACCAGAACTCTTTTCCCTATATAGTACACTACTTTAGACCAGAGCCCTATTCCCTATATAGTGCACTACTTTAGGTTGGGGCCCTATTCCCTATATAGTGCACTACTTTAGACCAGAGTCCTATTCCCTATATAGTGCACTACTTTAGACCAGAGCCCTATTCCCTATATAGTACACCACTATAGACCAGGGCCCTATTCCCTATATAGTGCACTACTTTCGACCAGAGATCTTTTCCCTATATAGTACACTACTTTAGAACAGAGCCCTATTCCCTGTATAGTGCACTACTTTAGACCAGAACCCTATTCCCTATATAGTGCACTACTTTAGGTTGGGGCCCTATTCCCTATATAGTGCACTACTTTAGACCAGAGTCCTATTCCCTATATAGTGCACTACTTTAGACCAGAGCCCTATTCCCTATATAGTACACCACTATAGACCAGGGCCCTATTCCCTATATAGTGCACTACTTTAGACCAGAGCTCTTTTCCCTATATAGTACACTACTTTAGACCAGAGCCCTATTCCCTATATAGTACACTACTATAGACCAGGACCCTATTCCCTATATAGTACACTGCTATAGACCAGAGCCCTATTCCCTATATAGTGCACTACTATAGACCAAAGCCCTATTCACTATATAGTGCACTACTATAGACCAGGACCCTATTCCCTATAGAGTACACTACTATAGACCAGAGCCATATTCCCTATATAGTGCACTACTATAGACCAGAGCCCTATTCCCTATATAGTACACTACTATAGACCAGGGCCCTATTCCCTATATTGTGCACTACTATACACCAGAGCCCTATTCCCTACATAGTGCACTACTATAGACCAGAGCCCTATTCCTGTATAGTACACTACTTTAGACCAGAGCCCTATTCCCTATATAGTACACTACTATAGACCAGAGCCCTATTCCCTATATAGTACACTACATTAGACCAGAGCCCTATTCCCTATATAGTACACTACTATAGACCAGGGCCCTATTCCCTATATAGAACACTACTATAGACCAGGGCCCTATTCCCTATATAGTGCACCACTTTAGACCAGAGCTCTTTTCCCTATATAGTACACTACTTTAGACCAGAGCCCTATTCCCTATATAGTGCACTACTTTAGGTTGGGGCCCTATTCCCTATATAGTGCACTACTTTAGACCAGAGTCCTATTCTCTATATAGTGCACTACTTTAGACCAGAGCCCTATTCCCTATATAGTACACCACTATAGACCAGGGCCCTATTCCCTATATAGTGCACTACTTTCGACCAGAGCTCTTTTCCCTATATAGTACACTACTTTAGACCAGAGCCCTATTCCCTATATAGTGCATTACTTTAGACCAGAGCCCTATTCCCTATATAGTGCACTACTTTAGACGAGGGCCCTATTCCCTATATAGTACACTACTTTAGACCAGAGCCCTCTTCCCTATATAGTGCACTACTTTAGACCAGAGCCCTATTCCCTATATAGTGCACTACTTTAGACCAGAGCCCTATTCCCTATATAGTGCACTACTTTAGACCAGAGCCCTATTCCCTATATAGTGCACTACTATAGACCAGAGCCCTATTCCTATATAGTGCACTACTATAGACCAGGACCCTATTCCCTATATAGTACACTACTCTAGACCAGAGCCCTATTCCCCATATAGTACACTACTTTAGACCAGAGCCCTATTCCCTATATAGTACACTACTTTAGACCAGAGCCCTATTCCCTGTATAGTACACTACTTTAGACCAGAGCCCTATTCCCTATATAGTACACTACTATAGACCAGAGCCTATTCCCTATATAGTACACTACATTAGACCAGAGCCCTATTCCCTATATAGTGCACTACTTTAGACCAGAGCCCTATTCCCTATATAGTGCACTACTATAGACCAGGACCCTATTCCCTATATAGTACACTACTATAGACCAGAGCCCTATTCCCTATATAGTACACTACTATAGACCAGAGCCCTATTCCCTATATAGTACACTACTTTAAACCAGAGCCCTATTCCCTATATAGTGCACTACTTTAGACCAGGGCCCTATTCCCTATATAGTGCACTACTATACACCAGAGCCCTATTCCCTACATAGTGCACTACTATAGACCAGAGCCCTATTCCCTATATAGTGCACTACTATAGACCAGAGCCCTATTCCCTATATAGTACACTACTTTAGACCAGAACCCTATTCCCTATATAGTACACTACTATAGACCAGGGCCCTATTCCCTATATAGTACACTACTTTAGACCAGAGCCCTATTCCCTATATAGTACACTACTATAGACCAGGGCCCTATTCCCTATATAGTACACTACTATAGACCAGAGCCCTATTCCCTATATAGTACACTACTTTAGACCTGGGCCCTATTCCCTGTATAGTACACTACTTAAGACCAGAGCCCTATTCCCTATATAGTACACTACTTTAGACCAGAGCCCTATTCCCTATATAGTACACTACTTTAGACCAGGACCCTATTCCCTACATAGTGCACTACTATAGACCAGAGCCCTATTCCCTATATAGTGCACTACTATAGACCAGAGCCCTATTCCCTATATAGTACACTACTTTAGACCAGAACCCTATTCCCTATATAGTACACTACTATAGACCAGGCCCTATTCCCTATATAGTACACTACTTTAGACCAGAGCCCTATTCCCTATATAGTACACTACTATAGACCAGGCCCTATTCCCTATATAGTACACTACTATAGACCAGAGCCCTATTCCCTATATAGTACACTACTTTAGACCTGGGCCCTATTCCCTATATAGTGCACTACTTTAGACCAGAGCCCTATTCCCTATATAGTACACTACTTTAGACCAGAGCCCTATTCCCTGTATAGTACACTACTTAAGACCAGAGCCCTATTCCCTATATAGTACACTACTTTAGACCAGAGCCCTATTCCCTATATAGTACACTACTATAGACCAGGACCCTATTCCCTATATAGTACACTACTATAGACCAGAGCCCTATTCCCTATATAGTACACTACTATAGACCAGAGCCCTATTCCCTATATAGTAAACTACTATAGACCAGAGCCCTATTCCCTATATAGTACACTACTTTAGACCAGAGCCCTATTCCCTATATAGTACACTACTTTAGACCAGAGCCCTATTCCCTGTATAGTACACTACTTTAGACCAGAGCCCTATTCCCTATATAGTACACTACTTTAGACCAGAGCCCTATTCCCTATATAGTACACTACTATAGACCAGGACCCTATTCCTTATATAGTACACTACTATAGACCAGAGCCCTATTCCCTATATAGTACACTACTATAGACCAGAGCCATATTCCCTATATAGTGCACTACTATAGACCAGAGCCCTATTCCCTATATAGTACACTACTATAGACCAGAGCCCTATTCCCTATATAGTACGCTACTTTAGACCAGAGCCCTATTCCCTATAGAGTACACTACTTTAGACCAGAGCCATATTCCCTATATAGTACACTACTATAGACCAGAGCCCTATTCCCTATATAGTACACTACTTTAGACCAGAGCCCTATTCCCTATATAGTGCACTACTTTAGACCAGGGCCCTATTCCCTATATAGTGCACTACTATACACCAGAGCCCTATTCCTACATAGTGCACTACTATAGACCAGAGCCCTATTCCCTGTATAGTACACTACTTTAGACCAGAGCCCTATTCCCTATATAGTACACTACTATAGACCAGAGCCCTATTCCCTATATAGTACACTACATTAGACCAGAGCCCTATTCCCTATATAGTGCACTACTATAGACCAGGACACTATTCCCTATATAGTACACTACTATAGACCAGAGCCCTATTCCCTATATAGTGCACTACTATAGACCAGAGCCCTATTCCCTATATAGTACACTACTATAGACCAGAGCCCTATTCCCTATATAGTGCACTACTATAGACCAGAGCCCTATTCCCTATATAGTACACTACTTTAGACCAGAGCCCTATTCCCTATATAGTGCACTACTTTCCCTATATAGACCAGACCAGGCCCTATTCCTATATAGTGCACTACTATAGACCACAGAGCCCTATTCCTACATAGTGCACTACTATAGACCAGAGCCCTATTCCCTATATAGTGCACTACTTTAGACCAGAGTCCTATTCCCTATATAGTGCACTACTTTAGACCAGAGCCCTATTCCCTATATAGTACACCACTATAGACCAGGGCCCTATTCCCTATATAGTGCACCACTTTAGACCAGAACTCTTTTCCCTATATAGTACACTACTTTAGACCAGAGCCCTATTCCCTATATAGTGCACTACTTTAGGTTGGGGCCCTATTCCCTATATAGTGCACTACTTTAGACCAGAGTCCTATTCCCTATATAGTGCACTACTTTAGACCAGAGCCCTATTCCCTATATAGTACACCACTATAGACCAGGGCCCTATTCCCTATATAGTGCACTACTTTAGACCAGAGATCTTTTCCCTATATAGTACACTACTTTAGAACAGAGCCCTATTCCCTGTATAGTGCACTACTTTAGACCAGAACCCTATTCCCTATATAGTGCACTACTTTAGGTTGGGGCCCTATTCCCTATATAGTGCACTACTTTAGACCAGAGTCCTATTCCCTATATAGTGCACTACTTTAGACCAGAGCCCTATTCCCTATATAGTACACCACTATAGACCAGGGCCCTATTCCCTATATAGTGCACTACTTTAGACCAGAGCTCTTTTCCTATATAGTACACTACTTTAGACCAGAGCCCTATTCCCTATATAGTACACTACTATAGACCAGGACCCTATTCCCTATATAGTACACTGCTATAGACCAGAGCCCTATTCCCTATATAGTGCACTACTATAGACCAAAGCCCTATTCACTATATAGTGCACTACTATAGACCAGGACCCTATTCCCTATAGAGTACACTACTATAGACCAGAGCCATATTCCCTATATAGTGCACTACTATAGACCAGAGCCCTATTCCCTATATAGTACACTACTATAGACCAGGGCCCTATTCCTATATTGTGCACTACTATACACCAGAGCCCTATTCCCTACATAGTGCACTACTATAGACCAGAGCCCTATTCCTGTATAGTACACTACTTTAGACCAGAGCCCTATTCCCTATATAGTACACTACTATAGACCAGAGCCCTATTCCTATATAGTACACTACATTAGACCAGAGCCCTATTCCCTATATAGTACACTACTATAGACCAGGGCCCTATTCCCTATATAGAACACTACTATAGACCAGGGCCCTATTCCCTATATAGTGCACCACTTTAGACCAGAGCTCTTTTCCCTATATAGTACACTACTTTAGACCAGAGCCCTATTCCCTATATAGTGCACTACTTTAGACCAGGGCCCTATTCCCTATATAGTGCACTACTTTAGACCAGAGTCCTATTCTCTATATAGTGCACTACTTTAGACCAGAGCCCTATTCCCTATATAGTACACCACTATAGACCAGGGCCCTATTCCCTATATAGTGCACTACTTTAGACCAGAGCTCTTTTCCCTATATAGTACACTACTTTAGACCAGAGCCCTATTCCCTATATAGTGCATTACTTTAGACCAGAGCCCTATTCCCTATATAGTGCACTACTTTAGACCAGGCCCTATTCCTATATAGTACACTACTTTAGACCAGAGCCCTATTCCCTATATAGTACACTACTATAGACCAGAGCCCTATTCCCTATATAGTACACTACTTTAGACCAGAGCCCTATTCCCTATATAGTGCACTACTTTAGACCAGAGCCCTATTCCCTATATAGTGCACTACTTTAGACCAGAGCCCTATTCCCTATATAGTGCACTACTATAGACCAGGACCCTATTCCCTATATGGTACACTACTAGACCAGAGCCCTATTCCCCATATAGTACACTACTTTAGACCAGAGCCCTATTCCCTATATAGTACACTACTTTAGACCAGAGCCCTATTCCCTGTATAGTACACTACTTTAGACCAGAGCCCTATTCCCTATATAGTACACTACTATAGACCAGAGCCCTATTCCCTATATAGTACACTACATTAGACCAGAGCCCTATTCCCTATATAGTGCACTACTTTAGACCAGAGCCCTATTCCCTATATAGTGCACTACTATAGACCAGGACCCTATTCCCTATATAGTACACTACTATAGACCAGAGCCCTATTCCCTATATAGTACACTACTATAGACCAGAGCCCTATTCCCTATATAGTACACTACTTTAAACCAGAGCCCTATTCCCTATATAGTACACTACTTTAGACCAGGGCCCTATTCCCTATATAGTGCACTACTATAGACCAGAGCCCTATTCCCTACATAGTGCACTACTATAGACCAGAGCCCTATTCCTATATAGTGCACTACTATAGACCAGAGCCCTATTCCCTATATAGTACACTACTTTAGACCAGAACCCTATTCCCTATATAGTACACTACTATAGACCAGGGCCCTATTCCCTATATAGTACACTACTTTAGACCAGAGCCCTATTCCCTATATAGTACACTACTATAGACCAGGGCCCTATTCCCTATATAGTACACTACTATAGACCAGAGCCCTATTCCCTATATAGTACACTACTTTAGACCAGGGCCCTATTCCCTATATAGTACACTACTTTAGACCAGAGCCCTATTCCCTATATAGTACACTACTTTAGACCAGAGCCCTATTCCCTGTATAGTACACTACTTTAGACCAGAGCCCTATTCCCTATATAGTACACTACTTTAGACCAGAGCCCTATTCCCTATATAGTACACTACTTTAGACAAGGACCCTATTCCCTACATAGTGCACTACTATAGACCAGAGCCCTATTCCCTATATAGTACACTACTATAGACCAGAGCCCTATTCCCTATATAGTACACTACATTAGACCAGAGTCCTATTCCCTATATAGTACACTACTATAGACCAGGGCCCTATTCCCTATATAGAACACTACTATAGACCAGGGCCCTATTCCCTATATAGTACACTACTATAGACCAGGGCCCTATTCCCTATATAGTACACTACTATAGACCAGAGCCCTATTCCCTATATAGTACACTACTTTAGACCTGGGCCCTATTCCCTATATAGTGCACTACTTTAGACCAGAGCCCTATTCCCTATATAGTAGTACACTACTTTAGACCAGAGCCCTATTCCTATATAGTACACTACTTAGACCAGAGCCCTATTCCCTATATAGTACACTACTTTAGACCAGAGCCCTATTCCCTATATAGTACACTACTTTAGACCAGGACCCTATTCCCTATATAGTACACTACTATAGACCAGAGCCCTATTCCCTATGTAGTACACTACTATAGACCAGAGCCCTATTCCCTATATAGTAAACTACTATAGACCAGAGCCCTATTCCCTATATAGTACACTACTTTAGACCAGAGCCCTATTCCCTATATAGTACACTACTTTAGACCAGAGCCCTATTCCCTATATAGTACACTACTATAGACCAGGGCCCTATTCCCTATATTGTGCACTACTATACACCAGAGCCCTATTCCCTATATAGTGCACTACTATAGACCAGAGCCCTATTCCCTATATAGTACACTACTTTAGACCAGAGCCCTATTCCCTATATAGTACACTACTATAGACCAGAGCCCTATTCCCTATATAGTACACTACATTAGACCAGAGCCCTATTCCCTATATAGTACACTACTATAGACCAGGCCCTATTCCCTATATAGAACACTACTATAGACCAGGGCCCTATTCCCTATATAGTGCACCACTTTAGACCAGAGCTCTTTTCCCTATATAGTACACTACTTTAGACCAGAGCCCTATTCCCTATATAGTGCACTACTTTAGGTTGGGGCCCTATTCCCTATATAGTGCACTACTTTAGACCAGAGTCCTATTCTCTATATAGTGCACTACTTTAGACCAGAGCCCTATTCCCTATATAGTACACCACTATAGACCAGGGCCCTATTCCCTATATAGTGCACTACTTTAGACCAGAGCTCTTTTCCTATATAGTACACTACTTTAGACCAGAGCCCTATTCCCTATATAGTGCATTACTTTAGACCAGAGCCCTATTCCTATATAGTGCACTACTTTAGACCAGAGCCCTATTCCTATATAGTACACTACTTTAGACCAGAGCCCTATTCCCTATATAGTACACTACTATAGACCAAGCCCTATTCCCTATATAGTACACTACTTTAGACCAGAGCCCTATTCCCTATATAGTGCACTACTTTAGACCAGAGCCCTATTCCCTATATAGTGCACTACTTTAGACCAGAGCCCTATTCCCTATATAGTACACTACTATAGACCAGAGCCCTATTCCCTATATAGTACACTACATTAGACCAGAGCCCTATTCCCTATATAGTGCACTACTTTAGACCAGAGCCCTATTCCCTATATAGTGCACTACTATAGACCAGGACCCTATTCCCTATATAGTACACTACTATAGACTAGAGCCCTATTCCCTATATAGTACACTACTATAGACCAGAGCCCTATTCCATATATAGTACACTACTTTAAACCAGAGCCCTATTCCCTATATAGTGCACTACTTTAGACCAGGGCCCTATTCCTATATAGTGCACTACTATACACCAGAGCCCTATTCCTACATAGTGCACTACTATAGACCAGAGCCCTATTCCTATATAGTGCACTACTATAGACCAGAGCCCTATTCCCTATATAGTACACTACTTTAGACCAGAACCCTATTCCCTATATAGTACACTACTATAGACCAGGGCCCTATTCCCTATATAGTACACTACTTTAGACCAGAGCCCTATTCCCTATATAGTACACTACTATAGACCAGGGCCCTATTCCCTATATAGTACACTACTATAGACCAGAGCCCTATTCCTATATAGTACACTACTTTAGACCTGGGCCCTATTCCCTATATAGTGCACTACTTTAGACCAGAGCCCTATTCCCTATATAGTACACTACTTTAGACCAGAGCCCTATTCCCTGTATAGTACACTACTTAAGACCAGAGCCCTATTCCCTATATAGTACACTACTTTAGACCAGAGCCCTATTCCCTATATAGTACACTACTTTAGACAAGGACCCTATTCCCTACATAGTGCACTACTATAGACCAGAGCCCTATTCCCTATATAGTGCACTACTATAGACCAGAGCCCTATTCCCTATATAGTACACTACTTTAGACCAGAACCCTATTCCCTATATAGTACACTACTATAGACCAGGGCCCTATTCCCTATATAGTACACTACTTTAGACCAGAGCCCTATTCCCTATATAGTACACTACTATAGACCAGGGCCCTATTCCCTATATAGTACACTACTATAGACCAGAGCCCTATTCCCTATATAGTACACTACTTTAGACCTGGGCCCTATTCCTATATAGTGCACTACTTTAGACCAGAGCCCTATTCCCTATATAGTACACTACTTTAGACCAGAGCCCTATTCCCTGTATAGTACACTACTTTAGACCAGAGCCCTATTCCCTATATAGTACACTACTTTAGACCAGAGCCCTATTCCCTATATAGTACACTACTATAGACCAGGACCCTATTCCTTATATAGTACACTACTATAGACCAGAGCCCTATTCCCTATGTAGTACACTACTATAGACCAGAGCCCTATTCCCTATATAGTAAACTACTATAGACCAGAGCCCTATTCCCTATATAGTACACTACTTTAGACCAGAGCCCTATTCCCTATATAGTACACTACTTTAGACCAGAGCCCTATTCCCTGTATAGTACACTACTTTAGACCAGAGCCCTATTCCCTATATAGTACACTACTTTAGACCAGAGCCCTATTCCCTATATAGTACACTACTATAGACCAGGACCCTATTCCTTATATAGTACACTACTATAGACCAGAGCCCTATTCCCTATATAGTACACTACTATAGACCAGAGCCATATTCCTATATAGTGCACTACTATAGACCAGAGCCCTATTCCTATATAGTACACTACTATAGACCAGAGCCCTATTCCCTATATAGTACGCTACTTTAGACCAGAGCCCTATTCCTATAGAGTACACTACTTTAGACCAGAGCCATATTCCCTATATAGTACACTACTATAGACCAGAGCCCTATTCCCTATATAGTACACTACTTTAGACCAGAGCCCTATTCCCTATATAGTGCACTACTTTAGACCAGGGCCCTATTCCTATATAGTGCACTGCTATACACCAGAGCCCTATTCCCTACATAGTGCACTACTATAGACCAGAGCCCTATTCCCTGTATAGTACACTACTTTAGACCAGAGCCCTATTCCCTATATAGTACACTACTATAGACCAGAGCCCTATTCCCTATATAGTACACTACATTAGACCAGAGCCCTATTCCCTATATAGTGCACTACTATAGACCAGGACACTATTCCCTATATAGTACACTACTATAGCCCAGAGCCCTATTCCCTATATAGTACACTACTATAGACCAGAGCCCTATTCCCTATATAGTACACTACTATAGACCAGGGCCCTATTCCCTATATAGTGCACTACTATACACCAGAGCCCTATTCCCTACATAGTGCACTACTATAGACCAGAGCCCTATTCCCTATATAGTACACTACTATAGACCAGGGCCCTATTCCCTATATAATACACTACTTTAGACCAGAGCCCTATTCCCTATATAGTGCACTACTTTAGACCAGAGCTGTATTCCCTATATAGTACACTGCTTTAGACCAGAGCCCTATTCCCTATATAGTGCACTACTTTAGACCAGAGCCCTATTCCCTATGTAGTGCACTACTTTAGACCAGAGCCCTATTCCCTATATAGTACACTACTATAGACCAGAGCCATATTCCCTATATAGTACACTACTATAGACCAGGGCTCTATTCCCTATATAGTGCACTACTTTAGACCAGAGCCCTATTCCCTATATAGTACACTACTATAGACCAGGGCCCTATTCCCTATATAGTACACTACTATAGACCAGGGCCCTATCCCCTATATAGTACACTACTATAGACCAGGGCCCTATCCCTATATAGTGCACTTCTTTTAACCAGGGCCCTATTCCCTATATAGTACACTACTATAGACCAGGGCCCTATTCCCTATATAGTACACTACTATGGACCAGGGCACTTTTCCCTATATAGTGCACTACTTTAGACCAGAGCTCTTTTCCCTATATAGTACACTACTTTAGACCAGAGCCCTATTCCCTATATAGTGCATTACTTTAGACCAGAGCCCTATTCCCTATATAGTGCACTACTTTAGACCAGGGCCCTATTCCCTATATAGTACACTACTTTAGACCAGAGCCCTATTCCCTATATAGTACACTACTATAGACCAGGGCCCTATTCCCTATATAGTACACTACTTTAGACCAGAGCCCTATTCCTTATATAGTGCACTACTATACACCAGAGCCCTATTCCCTACATAGTGCACTACTATACACCAGAGCCCTATTCCCTATATAGTGCACTACTATAGACCAGGGCCCTATTCCCTATATAGTACACTACTTTAGACCAGAGCCCTATTCCCTATATAGTACACTACTATAGACCAGAGCCATATTCCCTATATAGTACACTACTATAGACCAGGGCTCTATTCCTATATAGTGCACTACTTTAGACCAGAGCCCTATTCCCTATATAGTAAACTACTATAGACCAGGGCCCTATTCCCTATATAGTACACTACTATAGACCAGGGCCCTATTCCCTATATAGTACACTACTATAGACCAGGGCCCTATTCCCTATATAGTGCACTTCTTTAACCAGGACCCTATTCCCTATATAGTACACTACTATAGACCAGAGCCCTATTCCCTATATAGTACACTACTATAGACCAGAGCCATATTCCCTATATAGTGCATTACTTTAGACCAGAGCCCTATTCCCTATATAGTGCACTACTATAGACCAGAGCCCTATTCCCTGTATAGTACACTACTTTAGACCAGAGCCCTATTCCCTATATAGTACACTACTATAGACCAGAGCCCTATTCCCTATATAGTACACTACATTAGACCAGAGCCCTATTCCCTATATGGTGCACTACTATAGACCAGGACACTATTCCCTATATAGTACACTACTATAGCCCAGAGCCCTATTCCCTATATAGTACACTACTATAGACCAGAGCCCTATTCCCTATATAGTACACTACTATAGACCAGGGCCCTATTCCCTATATAGTGCACTACTATACACCAGAGCCCTATTCCCTACATAGTGCACTACTATAGACCAGAGCCCTATTCCCTATATAGTACACTACTTTAGACCAGAACCCTATTCCCTATATAGTACACTACTATAGACCAGGGCCCTATTCCCTATATAGTACACTACTTTAGACCAGAGCCCTATTCCCTATATAGTACACTACTATAGACCAGGGCCCTATTCCCTATATAGTACACTACTTTAGACCAGAGCCCTATTCCCTATATAGTGCACTACGTTAGACCAGAGCTGTATTCCCTATATAGTACACTGCTTTAGACCAGAGCCCTATTCCCTATATAGTGCACTACTTTAGACCAGAGCCCTATTCCCTACATAGTGCACTACTTTAGACCAGAGCCCTATTCCCTATAGAGTACACTACCTTAGACCAGAGCCATATTCCCTATATAGTACACTACTATAGACCAGAGCCCTATTCCCTATATAGTACACTACTTTAGACCAGAGCCCTATTCCCTATATAGTGCACTACTTTAGACCAGGGCCCTATTCCCTATATAGTGCACTACTATACACCAGAGCCCTATTCCTTACATAGTGCACTACTATAGACCAGAGCCCTATTCCCTATATAGTACACTACTATAGACCAGAGCCCTATTCCCTATATAGTACACTACATTAGACCAGAGCCCTATTCCCTATATGGTGCACTACTTTAGACCAGAGCCCTATTCCCTATATAGTGCACTACTTTAGACCAGGGCCCTATTCCCTATATAGTGCACTACTATACACCAGAGCCCTATTCCTTACATAGTGCACTACTATAGACCAGAGCCCTATTCCCTGTATAGTACACTACTTTAGACCAGAGCCCTATTCCCTATATAGTACACTACTATAGACCAGAGCCCTATTCCCTATATAGTACACTACATTAGACCAGAGCCCTATTCCCTATATGGTGCACTACTATAGACCAGGACACTATTCCCTATATAGTACACTACTATAGCCCAGAGCCCTATTCCCTATATAGTACACTACTATAGACCAGAGCCCTATTCCCTATATAGTACACTACTATAGACCAGGGCCCTATTCCCTATATAGTACACTACTTTAGACCAGAGCCCTATTCCCTATATAGTACACTACTATAGACCAGGGCCCTTTTCCCTATATAGTACACTACTATAGACCAGGACCCTATTCCTTATATAGTACACTACTATAGACCAGAGCCCTATTCCCTATATAGTACACTACTATAGACCAGAGCCATATTCCCTATATAGTGCACTACTATAGACCAGAGCCCTATTCCCTATATAGTACACTACTATAGACCAGAGCCCTATTCCCTATATAGTACGCTACTTTAGACCAGAGCCCTATTCCCTATAGAGTACACTACCTTAGACCAGAGCCATATTCCCTATATAGTACACTACTATAGACCAGGGCCCTATTCCCTATATAGTACACTACTTTAGACCAGAGCCCTATTCCCTATATAGTGCACTACTTTAGACCAGGGCCCTATTCCCTATATAGTGCACTACTTTAGACCAGAACCCTTTTCCCTATATAGTGCATTACTTTAGACCAGAGCTCTTTTCCCTATATAGTAAACTACTTTAGACCAGAGCCCTATTCCCTATATAGTGCATTACTTTAGACCAGAGCCCTATTCCCTATATAGTGCACTACTTTAGACCAGGGCCCTATTCCATATATAGTACACTACTTTAGACCAGAGCCCTATTCCCTATATAGTACACTACTATAGACCAGGGCCCTATTCCCTATATAGTACACTACTTTAGACCAGAGCCCTATTCCTTATATAGTGCACTACTATACACCAGAGCCCTATTCCCTACATAGTGCACTACTATACACCAGAGCCCTATTCCCTATATAGTGCACTACTATAGACCAGAGCCCTATTCCCTATATAGTACACTACTTTAGACCAGAACCCTATTCCCTATATAGTACACTACTATAGACCAGGGCCCTATTCCCTATATAGTACACTACTTTAGACCAGAGCCCTATTCCCTATATAGTACACTACTATAGACCAGGGCCCTATTCCCTATATAGTACACTACTTTAGACCAGAGCCCTATTCCCTATATAGTACACTACTATAGACCAGGGCCCTATTCCCTATATAGTACACTACTATAGACCAGAGCCCTATTCCCTATATAGTACACTACATTAGACCAGAGCCCTATTCCCTATATAGTGCACTACTATAGACCAGAGCCATTTTCCCTATATAGTGCACTACTTTAGACCAGAGCCCTATTCCCTATATAGTGCACTACTATAGAACAGAGCCCTATTCCCTATATAGCACACTACTATAGACCAGAGCCCTATATTCCCTATATAGTGCACTACTTTAGACCAGAGCCCTATATTCCCTATATAGTGCACTACTTTAGACCAGAGCCCTATTCCCTATATAGTGCACTACTTTAGACCAGAGCCCTATTCCCTATATAGTGCACTACTTTAGACCAGAGCCCTATTCCCTATATAGTACACTACTATAGACCAGAGCCATATTCCCTATATAGTACACTACTATAGACCAGGGCTCTATTCCCTATATAGTGCACTACTTTAGACCAGAGCCCTATTCCCTATATAGTACACTACTATAGACCAGGGCCCTATTCCCTATATAGTACACTACTATAGACCAGGGCCCTATTCCCTATATAGTACACTACTATAGACCAGGGCCCTATTCCCTATATAGTGCACTTCTTTAACCAGGACCCTATTCCCTATATAGTACACTACTATAGACCAGGGCCCTATTCCCTATATAGTACACGACTATGGACCAGGGCCCTTTTCCCTATATAGTGCACTACTTTAGACCAGAGCTCTTTTCCCTATATAGTACAGTACTTTAGACCAGAGCCCTATTCCCTATATAGTGCATTACTTTAGACCAGAGCCCTATTCCCTATATAGTGCACTACTTTAGACCAGGGCCCTATTCCATATATAGTACACTACTTTAGACCAGAGCCCTATTCCCTATATAGTACACTACTATAGACCAGGGCCCTATTCCCTATATAGTACACTACTTTAGACCAGAGCCCTGTTCCTTATATAGTGCACTACTATACACCAGAGCCCTATTCCCTACATAGTGCACTACTATACACCAGAGCCCTATTCCCTATATAGTGCACTACTATAGACCAGAGCCCTATTCCCTATATAGTACACTACTTTAGACCAGAACCCTATTCCCTATATAGTACACTACTATAGACCAGGGCCCTATTCCCTATATAGTACACTACTTTAGACCAGAGCCCTATTCCCTATATAGTACACTACTATAGACCAGGGCCCTATTCCCTATATAGTACACTACTATAGACCAGGGCCCTATTCCCTATATAGTACACTACTTTAGACCAGAGCCCTATTCCCTATATAGTACACTACTATAGACCAGGGCCCTATTCCCTATATAGTACACTACTATAGACCAGAGCCCTATTCCCTATATAGTACACTACATTAGACCAGAGCCCTATTCCCTATATGGTGCACTACTATAGACCAGGACACTATTCCCTATATAGTACACTACTATAGCCCAGAGCCCTATTCCCTATATAGTACACTACTATAGACCAGAGCCCTATTCCCTATATAGTACACTACTATAGACCAGGGCCCTATTCCCTATATAGTGCACTACTATACACCAGAGCCCTATTCCCTACATAGTGCACTACTATAGACCAGAGCCCTATTCCCTATATAGTACACTACTTAAGACCAGAACCCTATTCCCTATATAGTACACTACTATAGACCAGGCCCTATTCCCTATATAGTACACTACTTTAGACCAGAGCCCTATTCCCTATATAGTACACTACTATAGACCAGAGCCCTATTCCCTATATAGTACACTACTTTAAACCAGAGCCCTATTCCCTATATAGTGCACTACTTTAGACCAGGGCCCTATTCCCTACATAGTGCACTACTATAGACCAGAGCCCTATTCCCTATATAGTGCACTACTATAGACCAGAGCCCTATTCCCTATATAGTACACTACTTTAGACCAGAACCCTATTCCCTATATAGTACACTACTATAGACCAGGGCCCTATTCCCTATATAGTACACTACTTTAGACCAGAGCCCTATTCCCTATATAGTACACTACTATAGACCAGGGCCCTATTCCCTATATAGTACACTACTATAGACCAGAGCCCTATTCCCTATATAGTACACTACTTTAGACCTGGGCCCTATTCCCTATATAGTGCACTACTTTAGACCAGAGCCCTATTCCCTATATAGTACACTACTTTAGACCAGAGCCCTATTCCCTATATAGTACACTACTATAGACCAGGACCCTATTCCCTATATAGTACACTACTATAGACCAGAGCCCTATTCCCTATATAGTAAACTAATATAGACCAGAGCCCTATTCCCTATATAGTACACTACTTTAGACCAGAGCCCTATTCCCTATATAGTACACTACTTTAGACCAGAGCCCTATTCCCTATATAGTACACTACTATAGACCAGGACCCTATTCCTTATATAGTACACTACTATAGACCAGAGCCCTATTCCCTATATAGTACACTACTATAGACCAGAGCCATATTCCCTATATAGTGCACTACTATAGACCAGAGCCCTATTCCCTATATAGTACACTACTATAGACCAGAGCCCTATTCCCTATATAGTACGCTACTTTAGACCAGAGCCCTATTCCCTATAGAGTACACTACCTTAGACCAGAGCCATATTCCCTATATAGTACACTACTATAGACCAGAGCCCTATTCCCTATATAGTACACTACTTTAGACCAGAGCCCTATTCCCTATATAGTGCACTACTTTAGACCAGGGCCCTATTCCCTATATAGTGCACTACTATACACCAGAGCCCTATTCCTTACATAGTGCACTACTATAGACCAGAGCCCTATTCCCTGTATAGTACACTACTTTAGACCAGAGCCCTATTCCCTATATAGTACACTACTATAGACCAGAGCCCTATTCCCTATATAGTACACTACATTAGACCAGAGCCCTATTCCCTATATGGTGCACTACTTTAGACCAGAGCCCTATTCCCTATATAGTGCACTACTTTAGACCAGGGCCCTATTCCCTATATAGTGCACTACTATACACCAGAGCCCTATTCCTTACATAGTGCACTACTATAGACCAGAGCCCTATTCCCTGTATAGTACACTACTTTAGACCAGAGCCCTATTCCCTATATAGTACACTACTATAGACCAGAGCCCTATTCCCTATATAGTACACTACATTAGACCAGAGCCCTATTCCCTATATGGTGCACTACTATAGACCAGGACACTATTCCCTATATAGTACACTACTATAGCCCAGAGCCCTATTCCCTATATAGTACACTACTATAGACCAGAGCCCTATTCCTATATAGTACACTACTATAGACCAGGGCCCTATTCCCTATATAGTGCACTACTATACACCAGAGCCCTATTCCCTACATAGTGCACTACTATAGACCAGAGCCCTATTCCCTATATAGTACACTACTTAAGACCAGAACCCTATTCCCTATATAGTACACTACTATAGACCAGGGCCCTATTCCCTATATAGTACACTACTTTAGACCAGAGCCCTATTCCCTATATAGTACACTACTATAGACCAGAGCCCTATTCCCTATATAGTACACTACTTTAAACCAGAGCCCTATTCCCTATATAGTGCACTACTTTAGACCAGGGCCCTATTCCCTACATAGTGCACTACTATAGACCAGAGCCCTATTCCCTATATAGTGCACTACTATAGACCAGAGCCCTATTCCCTATATAGTACACTACTTTAGACCAGAACCCTATTCCCTATATAGTACACTACTATAGACCAGGGCCCTATTCCCTATATAGTACACTACTTTAGACCAGAGCCCTATTCCCTATATAGTACACTACTATAGACCAGGGCCCTATTCCCTATATAGTACACTACTATAGACCAGAGCCCTATTCCCTATATAGTACACTACTTTAGACCTGGGCCCTATTCCCTATATAGTGCACTACTTTAGACCAGAGCCCTATTCCCTATATAGTACACTACTTTAGACCAGAGCCCTATTCCCTATATAGTACACTACTATAGACCAGGACCCTATTCCCTATATAGTACACTACTATAGACCAGAGCCCTATTCCCTATATAGTACACTACTATAGACCAGGACCCTATTCCCTATATAGTACACTACTATAGACCAGAGCCCTATTCCCTATATAGTACACTACTTTAGACCAGAGCCCTATTCCCTATATAGTACACTACTATAGACCAGAGCCCTATTCCCTATATAGTACACTACTATAGACCAGGACCATATTCCTTATATAGTACACTACTATAGACCAGAGCCCTATTCCCTATATAGTACACTACTATAGACCAGAGCCATATTCCCTATATAGTGCACTACTATAGACCAGAGCCCTATTCCCTATATAGTACACTACTATAGACCAGAGCCCTATTCCCTATATAGTACGCTACTTTAGACCAGAGCCCTATTCCCTATAGAGTACACTACCTTAGACCAGAGCCATATTCCCTATATAGTACACTACTATAGACCAGAGCCCTATTCCCTATATAGTACACTACTTTAGACCAGAGCCCTATTCCCTATATAGTGCACTACTTTAGACCAGGGCCCTATTCCCTATATAGTGCACTACTATACACCAGAGCCCTATTCCCTACATAGTGCACTACTATAGACCAGAGCCCTATTCCTGTATAGTACACTACTTTAGACCAGAGCCCTATTCCCTATATAGTACACTACTATAGACCAGAGCCCTATTCCCTATATAGTACACTACATTAGACCAGAGCCCTATTCCCTATATAGTGCACTACTATAGACCAGGACACTATTCCCTATATAGTACACTACTATAGCCAGAGCCCTATTCCCTATATAGTACACTACTATAGACCAGAGCCCTATTCCCTATATAGTACACTACTATAGACCAGAGCCCTATTCCCTATATAGTGCACTACTATACACCAGAGCCCTATTCCCTACATAGTGCACTACTATAGACCAGAGCCCTATTCCCTATATAGTACACTACTTTAGACCAGAACCCTATTCCCTATATAGTACACTACTATAGACCAGGGCCCTATTCCCTATATAGTACACTACTTTAGACCAGAGCCCTATTCCCTATATAGTACACTACTATAGACCAGGGCCCTATTCCCTATATAGTACACTACTTTAGACCAGAGCCCTATTCCCTATATAGTGCACTACTTTAGACCAGAGCTGTATTCCCTATATAGTACACTGCTTTAGACCAGAGCCCTATTCCCTATATAGTGCACTACTTTAGACCAGAGCCCTATTCCCTATATAGTGCACTACTTTAGACCAGAGCCCTATTCCCTATATAGTACACTACTATAGACCAGAGCCATATTCCCTATATAGTACACTACTATAGACCAGGGCTCTATTCCCTATATAGTGCACTACTTTAGACCAGAGCCCTATTCCCTATATAGTACACTACTATAGACCAGGGCCCTATTCCCTATATAGTACACTACTATAGACCAGAGCCCTATTCCCTATATAGTACACTACATTAGACCAGAGCCCTATTCCCTATATGGTGCACTACTATAGACCAGGACACTATTCCCTATATAGTACACTACTATAGCCAGAGCCCTATTCCCTATATAGTACACTACTATAGACCAGAGCCCTATTCCCTATATAGTACACTACTATAGACCAGGGCCCTATTCCCTATATAGTGCACTACTATACACCAGAGCCCTATTCCCTATATAGTGCACTACTATAGACCAGAGCCCTATTCCCTATATAGTACACTACTTTAGACCAGAACCCTATTCCCTATATAGTACACTACTTTAGACCAGAACCCTATTCCCTATATAGTACACTACTATAGACCAGAGCCCTATTCCCTATATAGTACACTACATTAGACCAGAGCCCTATTCCCTATATAGTGCACTACTATAGACCAGGACCCTATTCCCTATATAGTACACTACTATAGACCAGAGCCCTATTCCCTATATAGTGCACTACTTTAGGTTCGGGCCCTATTCCGTATATAGTGCACTACTTTAGACCAGAGCCCTATTCCCTATATAGTGCACTACTATAGACCAGGACCCTATTCCCTATATAGTACACTACTATAGACCAGGCCCCTATTCCCTATATAGTACACTACTTTAGACCAGAGCCCTATTCCCTATATAGTACACTACTATAGACCAGGGCCCTATTCCCTATATAGTACACTACTATAGACCAGGACCCTATTCCTATATAGTACACTACTATAGACCAGAGCCCTATTCCCTATATAGTACACTACTATAGACCAGAGCCATATTCCCTATATAGTGCACTACTATAGACCAGAGCCCTATTCCCTATATAGTACACTACTATAGACCAGAGCCCTATTCCCTATATAGTACACTACTTTAGACCAGAGCCCTATTCCCTATAGAGTACACTACCTTAGACCAGAGCCCTATTCCCTATATAGTACACTACTATAGACCAGGGCCCTATTCCCTATATAGTACACTACTTTAGACCAGAGCCCTATTCCCTATATAGTGCACTACTTTAGACCAGACCAGGCCCTATTCCCTATATAGTACACTACTTTAGACCAGAACCCCTTTCCCTATATAGTGCATACTTTAGACCAGAGCTCTTTTCCCTATATAGTAAACTACTTTAGACCAGAGCCCTATTCCCTATATAGTGCATTACTTTAGACCAGAGCCCTATTCCCTATATAGTGCACTACTTTAGACCAGGGCCCTATTCCATATATAGTACACTACTTTAGACCAGAGCCCTATTCCCTATATAGTACACTACTATAGACCAGGGCCCTATTCCCTATATAGTACACTACTATAGACCAGGGCCCTATTCCCTATATAGTACACTACTTTAGACCAGAGCCCTATTCCCTATATAGTACACTACTATAGACCAGGGCCCTATTCCCTATATAGTCACTACTATAGACCAGAGCCCTATTCCCTATATAGTACACTACATTAGACCAGAGCCCTATTCCCTATATGGTGCACTACTATAGACCAGGACACTATTCCCTATATAGTACACTACTATAGCCAGAGCCCTATTCCCTATATAGTACACTACTATAGACCAGAGCCCTATTCCCTATATAGTACACTACTATAGACCAGGGCCCTATTCCCTATATAGTGCACTACTATACACCAGAGCCCTATTCCCTACATAGTGCACTACTATAGACCAGAGCCCTATTCCCTATATAGTACACTACTTTAGACCAGAACCCTATTCCCTATATAGTACACTACTTTAGACCAGAACCCTATTCCCTATATAGTACACTACTATAGACCAGAGCCCTATTCCCTATATAGTACACTACTTTAGACCAGAGCCCTATTCCCTATATAGTACACTACTATAGACCAGAGCCCTATTCCCTATATAGTGCACTACTTTAGACCAGAGCCCTATTCCCTATATAGTGCACTACTTTAGACCAGAGCCCTATTCCCTATATAGTGCACTACTATAGACCAGGACCCTATTCCCTATATAGTACACTACTATAGACCAGGCCCTATTCCCTATATAGTACACTACTTTAGACCAGAGCCCTATTCCCTATATAGTGCACTACTTTAGACCAGAACCCTATTCCCTATATAGTGCACTACTATACACCAGAGCCCTATTCCCTACATAGTGCACTACTATAGACCAGAGCCCTATTCCCTATATAGTACACTACTTTAGACCAGAACCCTATTCCCTATATAGTACACTACTATAGACCAGGGCCCTATTCCCTATATAGTACACTACTTTAGACCAGAGCCCTATTCCCTATATAGTACACTACTATAGACCAGGGCCCTATTCCCTATATAGTACACTACTTTAGACCAGAGCCCTATTCCCTATATAGTGCACTACGTTAGACCAGAGCTGTATTCCCTATATAGTACACTACTTTAGACCAGAGCCCTATTCCCTATATAGTGCACTACTTTAGACCAGAGCCCTATTCCCTATATAGTGCACTACTTTAGACCAGAGCCCTATTCCCTATATAGTGCACTACTATAGACCAGAGCCCTATTCCCTATATAGTACACTACTATAGACCAGGGCCCTATTCCCTATATAGTGCACTACTTTAGACCAGAGCCCTATTCCCTATATAGTACACTACTATAGACCAGGGCCCTATTCCCTATATAGTACACTACTATAGACCAGAGCCCTATTCCCTATATAGTACACTACATTAGACCAGAGCCCTATTCCCTATATGGTGCACTACTATAGACCAGGACACTATTCCCTATATAGTACACTACTATAGACCAGAGCCCTATTCCCTATATAGTACACTACTATAGACCAGAGCCCTATTCCCTATATAGTACACTACTATAGACCAGGGCCCTATTCCCTATATAGTGCACTACTATACACCAGAGCCCTATTCCCTACATAGTGCACTACTATAGACCAGAGCCCTATTCCCTATATAGTACACTACTTTAGACCAGAACCCTATTCCCTATATAGTACACTACTTTAGACCAGAACCCTATTCCCTATATAGTACACTACTATAGACCAGAGCCCTATTCCCTATATAGTACACTACATTAGACCAGAGCCCTATTCCCTATATAGTGCACTACTATAGACCAGGACCCTATTCCCTATATAGTACACTACTATAGACCAGAGCCCTATTCCCTATATAGTGCACTACTTTAGGTTCGGGCCCTATTCCGTATATAGTGCACTACTTTAGACCAGAGCCCTATTCCCTATATAGTGCACTACTATAGACCAGGACCCTATTCCCTATATAGTACACTACTATAGACCAGGGCCCTATTCCCTATATAGTACACTACTTTAGACCAGAGCCCTATTCCCTATATAGTACACTACTATAGACCAGGGCCCTTTTCCCTATATAGTACACTACTATAGACCAGGACCCTATTCCTTATATAGTACACTACTATAGACCAGAGCCCTATTCCCTATATAGTACACTACTATAGACCAGAGCCATATTCCCTATATAGTGCACTACTATAGACCAGAGCCCTATTCCCTATATAGTACACTACTATAGACCAGAGCCCTATTCCCTATATAGTACGCTACTTTAGACCAGAGCCCTATTCCCTATAGAGTACACTACCTTAGACCAGAGCCATATTCCCTATATAGTACACTACTATAGACCAGGGCCCTATTCCCTATATAGTACACTACTTTAGACCAGAGCCCTATTCCCTATATAGTGCACTACTTTAGACCAGGGCCCTATTCCCTATATAGTGCACTACTTTAGACCAGAACCCTTTTCCCTATATAGTGCATTACTTTAGACCAGAGCTCTTTTCCCTATATAGTAAACTACTTTAGACCAGAGCCCTATTCCCTATATAGTGCATTACTTTAGACCAGAGCCCTATTCCCTATATAGTGCACTACTTTAGACCAGGGCCCTATTCCATATATAGTACACTACTTTAGACCAGAGCCCTATTCCCTATATAGTACACTACTATAGACCAGGGCCCTATTCCCTATATAGTACACTACTTTAGACCAGAGCCCTATTCCTTATATAGTGCACTACTATACACCAGAGCCCTATTCCCTACATAGTGCACTACTATACACCAGAGCCCTATTCCCTATATAGTGCACTACTATAGACCAGAGCCCTATTCCCTATATAGTACACTACTTTAGACCAGAACCCTATTCCCTATATAGTACACTACTATAGACCAGGGCCCTATTCCCTATATAGTACACTACTTTAGACCAGAGCCCTATTCCCTATATAGTACACTACTATAGACCAGAGCCCTATTCCCTATATAGTACACTACTTTAGACCAGAGCCCTATTCCCTATATAGTACACTACTATAGACCAGGGCCCTATTCCCTATATAGTACACTACTATAGACCAGAGCCCTATTCCCTATATAGTACACTACATTAGACCAGAGCCCTATTCCCTATATGGTGCACTACTATAGACCAGGACACTATTCCCTATATAGTACACTACTATAGCCCAGAGCCCTATTCCCTATATAGTACACTACTATAGACCAGAGCCCTATTCCCTATATAGTACACTACTATAGACCAGGGCCCTATTCCCTATATAGTGCACTACTATACACCAGAGCCCTATTCCCTACATAGTGCACTACTATAGACCAGAGCCCTATTCCCTATATAGTACACTACTTTAGACCAGAACCCTATTCCCTATATAGTACACTACTTTAGACCAGAACCCTATTCCCTATATAGTACACTACTATAGACCAGAGCCCTATTCCCTATATAGTACACTACATTAGACCAGAGCCCTATTCCCTATATAGTACACTACTTTAGACCAGAGCCCTATTCCCTATATAGTGCACTACTTTAGGTTGGGGCCCTATTCCCTATATAGTGCACTACTTTAGACCAGAGCCCTATTCCCTATATAGTGCACTACTATAGACCAGGACCCTATTCCCTATATAGTGCACTACTTTAGACCAGAGCCCTATTCCCTATATAGTACACTACTTTAGACCAGAACCCTATTCCCTATATAGTACACTACTATAGACCAGGGCCCTATTCCCTATATAGTACACTACTATAGACCAGGACCCTATTCCTTATATAGTACACTACTATAGACCAGAGCCCTATTCCCTATATAGTACACTACTATAGACCAGAGCCATATTCCCTATATAGTGCACTACTATAGACCAGAGCCCTATTCCCTATATAGTACACTACTATAGACCAGAGCCCTATTCCCTATATAGTACGCTACTTTAGACCAGAGCCCTATTCCCTATAGAGTACACTACCTTAGACCAGGGCCCTATTCCCTATATAGTACACTACTATAGACCAGGGCCCTATTCCCTATATAGTACACTACTTTAGACCAGAGCCCTATTCCCTATATAGTGCACTACTTTAGACCAGGGCCCTATTCCCTATATAGTGCACTACTTTAGACCAGAACCCTATTCCCTATATAGTGCACTACTTTAGGTTGGGGCCCTATTCCCTATATAGTGCACTACTTTAGACCAGAGTCCTATTCCCTATATAGTGCACTACTTTAGACCAGAGCCCTATTCCCTATATAGTACACCACTATAGACCAGGGCCCTATTCCCTATATAGTGCACTACTTTAGACCAGAGCTCTTTTCCCTATATAGTACACTACTTTAGACCAGAGCCCTATTCCCTATATAGTACACTACTTTAGACCTGGGTCCTATTCCCTATATAGTGCACTACTTTAGACCAGAGCCCTATTCCCTATATAGTGCACTACTTTTAACCAGGGCCCTATTCCCTATATAGTGCACTACTTTTAACCAGAGCCCTATTCCCTATATAGTACACTACTTTAGACCAGGGCCCTATTCCCTATATAGTGCACTACTTTAGACCAGAGCCCTATTCCCTATATAGTGCACTACTTTTAACCAGGGCCGATAGCGGATAGGTGGCAGACAGATGTGGGATGTCAGTTTGACACACATCAGTCAGCTGTCCTAACACACACACACACACACACACACACACACACACACACACACACACACACACACACACACACACAGACACACACACACACACACACACACACACACACACACACACACACACACACACACACACACACACACATACAGTTTTTTCAGAGAGATGTCAGTCACCTGTCCATCACTGCACAGGGAAAGACAAGGATATTAAAAGGGTAGAGATGGATGCACAGGAGGCTGGTATTTAAAGAAGCAGAAGGTTGGAAGCAGAGGACAATCTGGCCAATTACCAGCAGTCTGAGACACAGGACACACAGGAGACAGGCCAGACTGTCTCACTGCTGGGTGATAGGGGGAGACAGGCCAGACTGTCTCACTGCTATGTGATAGGGGGAGACAGGCCAGACTGTCTGTCTGATCTGAAGACAGTCTCACTGCTATGTGATAGGGGGAGACAGGCCAGACTGTCTGTCTGATCTGAAGACAGTCTCACTGCTATGTGATAGGGGAGACAGGCCAGACTGTCTGTCTGATCTGAAGACAGTCTCACTGCTATGTGATAGGGGAGACAGGCCAGACTGTCTGTCTGATCTGAAGACAGTCTCACTGCTATGTGATAGGGGAGACAGGCCAGACTGTCTGTCTGATCTGAAGACAGTCTCACTGCTATGTGATAGGGGAGACAGGCCAGACTGTCTGTCTGATCTGAAGACAGTCTCACTGCTATGTGATAGGGGGAGACAGGCCAGACTGTCTCACTGCTGGGTGATAGGGGAGACAGGCCAGACTGTCTCACTGCTGGGTGATAGGGGAGACAGGCCAGACTGTCTCACTGCTGGGTGATAGGGGAGACAGGCCAGACTGTCTGTCTGATCTGAAGACAGTCTCACTGCTATGTGATAGGGGGAGACAGGCCAGACTGTCTGTCTGATCTGAAGACAGTCTCACTGCTATGTGATAGGGGAGACAGGCCAGACTGTCTGTCTGATCTGAAGACAGTCTCACTGCTATGTGATAGGGGAGACAGGCCAGACTGTCTGTCTGATCTGAAGACAGTCTCACTGCTATGTGATAGGGGGAGACAGGAGCAGAACGTCTCACTGCTGGGTGATAGGGGGAGACAGGCCAGACTGTCTCACTGCTGGGTGATAGGGGGAGACAAGCCAGACTGTCTCACTGCTGGGTGATAGGGGGAGACAGGCAGACTGTCTGTCTGATCTGAAGACAGTCTCACTGCTATGTGATAGGGGGAGACAGGCCAGACTGTCTGTCTGATCTGAAGACAGTCTCACTGCTGGGTGATAGGGGGAGACAGGCAGACTGTCTGTCTGATCTGAAGACAGTCTCACTGCTATGTGATAGGGGGAGACAGGCCAGACTGTCTGTCTGATCTGAAGACAGTCTCACTGCTATGTGATAGGGGGAGACAGGCCAGACTGTCTGTCTGATCTGAAGACAGTCTCACTGCTATGTGATAGGGGGAGACAGGCCAGACTGTCTGTCTGATCTGAAGACAGTCTCACTGCTGGGTGATAGGGGAGACAGGCCAGACTGTCTGTCTGATCTGAAGACAGTCTCACTGCTATGTGATAGGGGGAGACAGGCCAGACTGTCTGTCTGATCTGAAGACAGTCTCACTGCTATGTGATAGGGGAGACAGGCCAGACTGTCTGTCTGATCTGAAGACAGTCTCACTGCTGGTGATAGGGGAGACAGGAGCAGAACGTCTCACTGCTGGGTGATAGGGGAGACAGGCCAGACTGTCTCACTGCTGGGTGATAGGGGAGACAAGCCAGACTGTCTCACTGCTGGGTGATAGGGGAGACAGGCCAGACTGTCTGTCTGATCTGAAGACAGTCTCACTGCTATGTGATAGGGGAGACAGGCCAGACTGTCTGTCTGATCTGAAGACAGTCTCACTGCTGGGTGATAGGGGGAGACAGGCCAGACTGTCTGTCTGATCTGAAGACAGTCTCACTGCTATGTGATAGGGGGAGACAGGCCAGACTGTCTGTCTGATCTGAAGACAGTCTCACTGCTATGTGATAGGGGGAGACAGGCCAGACTGTCTGTCTGATCTGAAGACAGTCTCACTGCTGGGTGATAGGGGGAGACAGGCCAGACTGTCTGTCTGATCTGAAGACAGTCTCACTGCTATGTGATAGGGGGAGACAGGCCAGACTGTCTGTCTGATCTGAAGACAGTCTCACTGCTATGTGATAGGGGAGACAGGCCAGACTGTCTGTCTGATCTGAAGACAGTCTCACTGCTGTGTGATAGGGGAGACAGGCCAGACTGTCTGTCTGATCTGAAGACAGTCTCACTGCTGGGTGATAGGGGGAGACAGGCCAGACTGTCTGTCTGATCTGAAGACAGTCTCACTGCTATGTGATAGGGGAGACAGGCCAGACTGTCTCACTGCTGGGTGATAGGGGAGACAGGCCAGACTGTCTGTCTGATCTGAAGACAGTCTCACTGCTATGTGATAGGGGGAGACAGGCCAGACTGTCTGTCTGATCTGAAGACAGTCTCACTGCTATGTGATAGGGGGAGACAGGAGCAGAACGTCTCACTGCTGGGTGATAGGGGAGACAGGCCAGACTGTCTCACTGCTGGGTGATAGGGGGAGACAAGCCAGACTGTCTCACTGCTGGGTGATAGGGGGAGACAGGCCAGACTGTCTGTCTGATCTGAAGACAGTCTCACTGCTATGTGATAGGGGGAGACAGGCCAGACTGTCTGTCTGATCTGAAGACAGTCTCACTGCTGGGTGATAGGGGGAGACAGGCCAGACTGTCTGTCTGATCTGAAGACAGTCTCACTGCTATGTGATAGGGGAGACAGGCCAGACTGTCTGTCTGATCTGAAGACAGTCTCACTGCTATGTGATAGGGGAGACAGGCCAGACCGTCTGTCTGATCTGAAGACAGTCTCACTGCTATGTGATAGGGGGAGACAGGCCAGACTGTCTGTCTGATCTGAAGACAGTCTCACTGCTGGGTGATAGGGGAGACAGGCCAGACTGTCTGTCTGATCTGAAGACAGTCTCACTGCTGGTGATAGGGGAGACAGGCCAGACTGTCTCACTGCTGGGTGATAGGGGAGACAGGCCAGACTGTCTGTCTGATCTGAAGACAGTCTCACTGCTATGTGATAGGGGAGACAGGCCAGACTGTCTGTCTGATCTGAAGACAGTCTCACTGCTGGGTGATAGGGGGACAGGCCAGACTGTCTCACTGCTGGGTGATAGGGGAGACAGGCCAGACTGTCTGTCTGATCTGAAGACAGTCTCACTGCTATGTGATAGGGGGAGACAGGCCAGACTGTCTCACTGCTGGGTGATAGGGGAGACAGGCCAGACTGTCTCACTGCTGGGTGATAGGGGAGACAGGCCAGACTGTCTCACTGCTGGGTGATAGGGGAGACAGGCCAGACTGTCTCACTGCTGGGTGATAGGGGAGACAGGCCAGACTGTCTCACTGCTGGGTGATAGGGGAGACAGGCCAGACTGTCTCACTGCTGGGTGATAGGGGAGACAGGCCAGACTGTCTCACTGCTGGTTGATAGGGGGAGACAGACCAGACTGTCTCACTCTGATCTGGGGAAGAATGTCTCACTGCTGGGTGATAGGGGAGACAAGCCAGAATGTCTGTCTGATCTGAAGAGACGTCTCACTGCTCACTGTATTGATCCTAACAATGGAGAACAGCTGGTGAGTATGGTAGATCCTATACAATGGAGAACAGAGGTAGAGGTATGGTATTGATACAGAGGTAGACTGTCTGTATTGATCCTAACAATGGAGAACAGATGTGAGGTATGGTATTGAGACAGAGGTAGAGGTATGGTATTGATCCTATACAATGGAGAACAGAGGTAGAGGTATGGTATTGATCCTATACAATGGAGAACAGAGGTAGAGGTATGGTATTGATCCTATACAATGGAGAACAGAGGTAGAGGTATGGTATTGATCCTATACAATGGAGAACAGAGGTAGAGGTATGGTATTGATCCTATACAATGGAGAACAGAGGTAGAGGTATGGTATTGATCCTCAACAACGGAGAACAGAGGTAGAGGTATGGTATTGATCCTATATAATGGAGAACAGATGTAGAGGTATGGTATTGATCCTCAACAACGGAGAACAGAGGTAGAGGTATGGTATTGATCCTCAACAACGGAGAACAGAGGTAGAGGTATGGTATTGATCCTCAACAACGGAGAACAGAGGTAGAGGTATGGTATTGATCCTATATAATGGAGAACAGAGGTAGAGGTATGGTATTGATCCTATACAATGGAGAACAGAGGTAGAGTTATGGTATTGATCCTATACAATGGAAAACAGAGGTAGAGGTATGGTATTGATACAGAGGTAGAGTTATGGTATTGATCCTATATAATGGAGAACAGAGGTAGAGTTATGGTATTGATCCTATACAATGGAGAACAGAGGTAGAGTTATGGTATTGATCCTATACAAAGGAGAACAGAGGTATTGATCCTAGTGCGACACAAACACAGTTACGCAAACAAACGTACAGTCAATAACACAATAGAAAACAAATAGAACATAAAAATAAAACATGTCATCATGAAATACACTGGAGTGCAGCCTATTGAGGGCCTACTCATCATTAGTCATAGAACACTTCCTGCTTTCATCACCAAACTCTTTTAGCACAAATATAATCATTCAGGAAACCTGAAGTCATGCTGAGCAAGTTGTTATAATTGCAATAGTTGGAGATTTCAGATAGCCATCTAAATGACCCCTTCTTGTTCCCTGAGTATAGATTGAAATATGTTCTGTCTTTTACACATTCACTTCCTTGTAATCGGGGAGAAGAAGGATATGACAGAGGACTTACTTTCGTTTTCTTACTATTTTAATTCCTACTTTTTTTTTTTTTCATGTCGGACTACTGGTTTGATTGAATGCCGCAGGAGGACTCTGTTTGGGCATGCGCAGTACCCTGTCAGCATGGAGTTGAGGAAGTTTTGTGCCAGAGGCACCTGAGCGTAAATTGTCTCTTATTCAAACCACTACGAGAACGTTTCTACACCTGGTAAGGTTCATATTTCATTGTTCGTAGTAGGATAATGTCATTGTTCATGTTGTGTTTCGGTCAAAATAAGTTGTAAAACAGTCTCTAACTCAAACGAACGTTATTTTATCAGCTATCAAGGAATTGTGTCCAGGTGAGTTGAGAATCAATCGCACGGAATGTTGCCGTCCTTCACTCCTTTCCGTCGTCTCGTCCGTTTTACCGGATTTAATAAAGGACGCTTCAGTTCCAGTTCTGTACCCGTCTAGTTTTATAAATGATTAACAACCTGTAGTAGACTGTGGATGTTAAACTAAACGGAAAGAACAGTAGCAGATGTAAAATATGATCTGCGTGTGCTGCTTAGGTCACGTGTAGTTATTCTGTGTTATGAGAAAACATTGGAAAACTTTTGCAACGAAGTAAAGTTGGTTTTATATTCACACGTTCAGACATTCGCCGAAAAGCCATTTTAATATGTAAAAATCAATAACTAATCCACCTTTAGTCACAGAATCAGTAAGTTGATTTATTTGATAAATGTCTTGTATACTTTTACAACTTGTTTTGTTTTGAGTAGAGATTCCAGTTTTGACTTGATAGAAATACATACAATCTATAAAATGCCATTTTAAAGCGGTATAAATCAATAACTAATTGGCTGTTTGTAACAGAGATGGTTCCATTTAGCTGCGGATGACAACGTAGGACTTCAACAAAGCCAACATAGAAAATGATTGGCAAAGGGGCCTCTTTGCTGTTAAATGAGAGACTTATAAATAAATTACCGTTGTGCCTTGTAACTACTTTAAAATGCAGAACTGTTGCACTAAAAATACAAACATGGATTTGGCATACAATTTAAGATGGTAAATGTTGTAAAATTTTATGTAAACATTATCTAATTTCCTATAGAACAAATTGCACTTGAAATTAACATTAGTTTTTAAAGCTATTGCAAATAAATGCAGGTTTTAACTCCAACCCTGTTCCTGTAGAGATACCCTCCTATAGGGCAGGGCTCCTCAACCCTGTTCCTGGAGAGATACCCTCCTGTAGGTTTTAACTCCAACCCTGTTCCTGTAGAGATACCCTCCTATAGGGCAGGGCTCCTCAACCCTGTTCCTGGAGAGATACCCTCCTATAGGGCAGGGCTCCTCAACCCTGTTCCCGGAGAGATACCCTCTTATAGGGCAGGGCTCCTCAACCCTGTTCCCGGAGAGATACCCTCCTATAGGGCAGGGCTCCTCATCCCTCTTCCCGGAGAGATACCCTCCTATAGGGCAGGGCTCCTCATCCCTCTTCCCGGAGAGATACCCTGCTATAGGGCAGGGCTCCTCATCCCTCTTCCCGGAGAGATACCCTCCTATAGGGCAGGGCTCCTCATCCCTCTTCCCGGAGAGATACCCTCCTATAGGGCAGGGCTCCTCATCCCTCTTCCCGGAGAGATACCCTCCTATAGGGCAGGGCTCCTCATCCCTCTTCCCGGAGAGATACCCTCCTATAGGGCAGGGCTCCTCATCGCTCTTCCCGGAGAGATACCCTGCTATAGGGCAGGGCTCCTCATCCCTCTTCCCGGAGAGATACCCTCCTATAGGGCAGGGCTCCTCATCCCTCTTCCCGGAGAGATACCCTCCTATAGGGCAGGGCTCCTCATCGCTCTTCCCGGAGAGATACCCTGCTATAGGGCAGGGCTCCTCATCCCTCTTCCCGGAGAGATACCCTCCTATAGGGCAGGGCTCCTCATCCCTCTTCCCGGAGAGATACCCTGCTATAGGGCAGGGCTCCTCATCCCTCTTCCCGGAGAGATACCCTCCTATAGGGCAGGGCTCCTCATCCCTCTTCCCGGAGAGATACCCTCCTATAGGGCAGGGCTCCTCATCCCTCTTCCCGGAGAGATACCCTCCTATAGGGCAGGGCTCCTCATCCCTCTTCCCGAGAGATACCCTCCTATAGGGCAGGGCTCCTCATCCCTCTTCCCAGAGAGATACCCTGCTATAGGGCAGGGCTCCTCATCCCTCTTCCCGGAGAGATACCCTCCTATAGGGCAGGGCTCCTCATCCCTCTTCCCGGAGAGATACCCTCCTATATGTATGGAATTCTATGGAGGTCTATGGAGATCTATGGAGGTCTATGGAGGGGTTTATATGTGCAGGTTAATAAATGGAATGATGTAGAAAACGAAATGCCTTTCTCCCAGTCTTCCTTGATAAAATAACATTGTTTTCATTGGTTAATCAGTATGCTTTAATTGTTATGCGTTGTTATTAATGATTATTGTTATTGTTATTGTTCTGAAAAACTGAATTCCCCTCCTGGCCATATTCTTAATTTCACACAAGCAAATTGTTTCCATCAACCAGGTGTGCAATTGTTTTGTACTTCAGGAAAGGTACAATATACAATACAGCATCACTAATGTGTTAACTGGTAACGAGACAGTGTTTCAGAGCTAGTGGTACTGAGACAGGGTCTACAGTGTTTCAGAGCTAGTGGTAATGAGACAGGGTGTCAGAGCTAGTGGTAATGAGACAGTGTTTCAGAGCTAGTGGTAACGAGACAGTGTTTCAGAGCTAGTGGTACTGAGACAGGGTCTACAGTGTTTCAGAGCTAGTGGTACTGAGACAGGGTCTACAGTGGTTCAGAGCTAGTGGTAATGAGACAGGGTCTACAGTGGTTCAGAGCTAGTGGTACTGAGACAGGGTCTACAGTGGTTCAGAGCTAGTGGTAATGAGACAGGGTCTACAGTGGTTCAGAGCTAGTGGTACTGAGACAGGGTCTACAGTGTTTCAGAGCTGGTGGTACTGAGACAGGGTCTACAGTGGTTCAGAGCTAGTGGTACTGAGACAGGGTCTACAGTGGTTCAGAGCTAGTGGTACTGAGACAGGGTCTACAGTGTTTCAGAGCTGGTGGTACTGAGACAGGGTCTACAGTGTTTCAGAGCTAGTGGTAATGAGACAGGGTGTCAGAGCTAGTGGTAATGAGACAGGGTCTACAGTGGTTCAGAGCTAGTGGTAATGAGACAGGGTCTCAGAGTGGTTAAGAGCTAGTGGTACTGAGACAGGGTCTACAGTGTTTCAGAGCTAGTGGTACTGAGACAGGGTCTACAGTGTTTCAGAGCTAGTGGTACTGAGACAGGGTCTACAGTGTTTCAGAGCTAGTGGTACTGAGACAGGGTCTACAGTGTTTCAGAGCTAGTGGTAATGAGACAGGGTGTCAGAGCTGGTGGTAATGAGACAGGGTCTACAGTGTTTCAGAGCTAGTGGTAATGAGACAGGGTCTACAGTGGTTCAGAGCTGTGGTACTGAGACAGGGTCTACAGTGGTTCAGAGCTAGTGGTACTGAGACAGGGTCTACAGTGGTTCAGAGCTAGTGGTACTGAGACAGGGTCTACAGTGGTTCAGAGCTAGTGGTACTGAGACAGGGTCTACAGTGTTTCAGAGCTAGTGGTACTGAGACAGGGTCTACAGTGTGTCAGAGCTAGTGGTAATGAGACAGGGTGTCAGAGCTAGTGGTAATGAGACAGGGTCTACAGTGGTTCAGAGCTAGTGGTAATGAGACAGGGTCTACAGTGTTTCAGAGCTAGTGGTAATGAGACAGGGTCTACAGTGGTTCAGAGCTAGTGGTACTGAGACAGGGTCTACAGTGTTTCAGAGCTGGTGGTACTGAGACAGGGTCTACAGTGTTTCAGAGCTAGTGGTACTGAGACAGGGTCTACAGTGGTTCAGAGCTAGTGGTAATGAGACAGGGTGTCAGAGCTAGTGGTAATGAGACAGGGTCTACAGTGTTCAGAGCTAGTGGTAATGAGACAGGGTGTCAGAGCTAGTGGTACTGAGACAGGGTCTACAGTGTTTCAGAGCTGGTGGTACTGAGACAGGGTCTACAGTGGTTCAGAGCTAGTGGTAATGAGACAGGGTGTCAGAGCTAGTGGTAATGAGACAGGGTCTACAGTGTTTCAGAGCTAGTGGTACTGAGACAGGGTCTACAGTGGTTCAGAGCTAGTGGTACTGAGACAGGGTCTACAGTGGTTCAGAGCTAGTGGTAATGAGACAGGGTCTACAGTGGTTCAGAGCTAGTGGTAATGAGACAGGGTCTACAGTGTTTCAGAGCTAGTGGTAATGAGACAGGGTGTCAGAGCTGGTGGTAATGAGACAGGGTCTACAGTGGTTCAGAGCTAGTGGTACTGAGACAGGGTCTACAGTGGTTCAGAGCTAGTGGTACTGAGACAGGGTCTACAGTGGTTCAGAGCTAGTGGTACTGAGACAGGGTCTACAGTGTTTCAGAGCTAGTGGTAATGAGACAGGGTCTCAGAGCTAGTGGTAGTGAGACAGGGTGTCAGAGCTAGTGGTAATGAGACAGGGTCTACAGTGGTTCAGAGCTAGTGGTACAGAGGTGTCAGAGCTAGTGGTACTGAGACAGAGCTAGTGGTACTGAGACAGAGTCTACAGTGTGTCAGAGCTCGTGGTAATGAGACAGGGTGTCAGAGCTAGTGGTAGTGAGACAGGGTGTCAGAGCTAGTGGTAGTGAGACAGGGTGTCAGAGCTAGTGGTAATGAGACAGGGTGTCAGAGCTAGTGGTAATGAGACAGGGTCTACAGTGTTTCAGAGCTAGTGGTAATGAGACAGGGTCTACAGTGGTTCAGAGCTAGTGGTACTGAGACAGGGTCTACAGTGTTTCAGAGCTAGTGGTACTGAGACAGGGTCTACAGTGGTTCAGAGCTAGTGGTAATGAGACAGGGTCTACAGTGGTTCAGAGCTAGTGGTACTGAGACAGGGTCTACAGTGGTTCAGAGCTAGTGGTACTGAGACAGGGTCTACAGTGGTTCAGAGCTAGTGGTACTGAGACAGGGTCTACAGTGGTTCAGAGCTAGTGGTACTGAGACAGGGTCTACAGTGGTTCAGAGCTAGTGGTAATGAGACAGGGTCTACAGTGTTTCAGAGCTAGTGGTACTGAGACAGGGTCTACAGTGGTTCAGAGCTAGTGGTACTGAGACAGGGTCTACAGTGGTTCAGAGCTAGTGGTACTGAGACAGGGTCTACAGTGGTTCAGAGCTAGTGGTACTGAGACAGGGTCTACAGTGGTTCAGAGCTAGTGGTACTGAGACAGGGTCTACAGTGGTTCAGAGCTAGTGGTAATGAGACAGGGTCTACAGTGTTTCAGAGCTAGTGGTACTGAGACAGGGTCTACAGTGGTTCAGAGCTAGTGGTACTGAGACAGGGTCTACAGTGGTTCAGAGCTAGTGGTAATGAGACAGGGTCTACAGTGGTTCAGAGCTAGTGGTACTGAGACAGGGTCTACAGTGGTTCAGAGCTAGTGGTACTGAGACAGGGTCTACAGTGGTTCAGAGCTAGTGGTACTGAGACAGGGTCTACAGTGTGTCAGAGCTCGTGGTAATGAGACAGGGTGTCAGAGCTAGTGGTAGTGAGACAGGGTGTCAGAGCTAGTGGTAATGAGACAGGGTGTCAGAGCTAGTGGTAATGAGACAGGGTCTACAGTGTTTCAGAGCTAGTGGTAATGAGACAGGGTCTACAGTGTTTCAGAGCTCGTGTTTACATAATAATATAATCTGTGTTTTCAGTGTTGACAGTGGAAGTTGAAAGTGAAAACAGCGATGATCTCATCTACTGATCTGGAGCAGCTGGCTGAAATAGGTGAGACACACACACACAAACACACACTACTTTTTAATAGGTGAGACACACACACACACACACTACTTTTTAATAGGTGAGACACACACACACACACACAAACACACACTACTATTTAATAGGTGAGACACACACACACACTACTATTTAATAGGTGAGACACACACACACACACTACTATTTAATAGGTGAGACACACACACACTACTATTTAATAGGTGCGACACACACACACACACACACACACTACTATTTAATAGGTGAGACACACACACACACTACTATTTAATAGGTGCGACACACACAAACACACACTACTATTTAATAGGTGCGACACACACAACACACACTACTATTTAATAGGTGAGACACACACACACACACACACACTACTATTTAATAGGTGAGACACACACACACACACTACTATTTAATAGGTGACACACACACACACACACACACACACACACACTACTATTTAATAGGTGAGACACACACACACACACACACACACACACTACTATTTAATAGGTGAGACCACACACACACACACACACACACACACACACTACTATTTAATAGGTGACACACACACACACACACACACACACACACTACTATTTAATAGGTGAGACACACACACACACACACACACAAACACACACTACTATTTAATAGGTGAGACACACACACACACACACTACTATTTAATAGGTGAGACACACACACACACACACACACTATTTAATAGGTGAGACACACACACACACAAACACACACTACTATTTAATAGGTGAGACACACACACACACACACACTACTATTTAATAGGTGAGACACACACACACACACTACTATTTAATAGGTGAGACACACACACACACACACACACACACACACACTACTATTTAATAGGTGAGACACACACACACACAAACACACACTACTATTTAATAGGTGAGACACACACACACACACTACTATTTAATAGGTGAGACACACACACACACACACACACACACACTACTATTTAATAGGTGAGACACACACACACACACACACACACACACACTACTATTTAATAGGTGAGACACACACACACACACTACTATTTAATAGGTGAGACACACACACACACACACACACACAACACACACTACTATTTAATAGGTGAGACACACACACACACACAACACACACTACTATTTAATAGGTGAGACACACACACACACACACACACTACTATTTAATAGGTGAGACACACACACACACACACACACACACACACACACACACACTACTATTTAATAGGTGAGACACACACACACACACACACACACACTACTATTTAATAGGTGAGACACACACACACACACACACACACACACACACACTACTATTTAATAGGTGAGACACACACACACACACACACACACACACACACACACACACACTACTATTTAATAGGTGAGACACACACACACACACACACACACACACACACTACACACACACACACACACACTACTATTTAATAGGTGACACACACACACACACACTCTTCACAAAGGGTACACACACACACTACTATTTAATAGGTGACTGGGTCACTGTTCATCCATAAAATCTACATGGTCTTTCTGCCTGGGTCTTCCTCTAAAGGGTACTGGGTCAGTGGTGGTCTCTCTAAAGGGTACTGGGTCAGTGGTGGTCTCTCTAAAGGGTACTGGGTCAGTGGTGGTCTCTCTAAAGAGTACTGGGTCAGTGGTGGTCTCTCTAAAGGGTACTGGGTCAGTGGTGGTCTCTCTAAAGGGTACTGGGTCAGTGATGTTCTCTCTAAAGGGTACTGGGTCAGTGGTGGTCTCTCTAAAGGGTACTGGGTCAGTGGTGGTCTCTCTAAAGGGTACTGGGTCAGTGGTGGTCTCTCTAAAGGGTACTGGGTCAGTGGTGGTCTCTCTAAAGAGTACTGGGTCAGTGGTGGTCTCTCTAAAGGGTACTGGGTCAGTGGTGTCTCTCTAAAGGGTACTGGGTCAGGGTGGTCTCTAAAGGGTACTGGGTCAGTGGTGGTCTCTCTAAAGGGTACTGGGTCAGTGGTGGTCTCTCTAAAGGGTACTGGGTCAGTGGTGGTCTCTTCTAAAAGGTACTGGGTCAGTGGTGTTCTCTCTAAAGGGTACTGGGTCAGTGGTGGTCTCTCTAAAGGGTACTGGGTCAGTGGTGGTCTCTCTAAAGGGTACTGGGTCAGTGGTGGTCTCTCTAAAGGGTACTGGGTCAGTGGTGGTCTCTCTAAAGGGTACTGGGTCAGTGGTGGTCTCTCTAAAGGGTACTGGGTCAGTGGTGGTCTCTCTAAAGGGTACTGGGTCAGTGGTGTTTTCTATAAAGCGTACTGGGTCAGTGGTGGTCTCTCTAAAGAGTACTGGGTCAGTGGTGTTCTCTCTAAAGGGTACTGGGTCAGTGGTGGTCTCTCTAAAGCGTACTGGGTCAGTGATGTTCTCTCTAAAGAGTACTGGGTCAGTGGTGTTCTCTAAAAGGTACTGGGTCAGTGGTGTTCTCTCTAAAGGGTACTGGGTCAGTGGTGGTCTCTCTAAAGGGTACTGGGTCAGTGGTGTTCTCTCTAAAGGGTACTGGGTCAGTGGTGTTCTCTCTAAAGGGTACTGGGTCAGTGGTGTTCTCTCTAAAGGGTACTGGGTCAGTGGTGTTCTCTCTAAAAGCGTACTGGGTCAGTGGTGTTCTCTCTAAAGCGTACTGGGTCAGTGGTGTTTGATGTTCTCTCTAAAGCGTACTGGGTCAGTGGTGTTCTCTCTAAAGAGTACTGGGTCAGTGGTGTTCTCTCTAAAGCGTACTGGGTCAGTGATGTTCTCTCTAAAGGGTACTGGGTCAGTGGTGTTCCCTCTAAAGGGTACTGGGTCAGTGGTGTTAGATGGGTCAGTGGTGTTCTAAAGGGTACTGGGTCAGTGATGTTCTCTCTAAAGCGTACTGGGTCAGTGGTGTTCTCTCTAAAGGGTATTGGGTCAGTGGTGTTAGATGTTCTCTCTAAAGGGTACTGGGTCAGCGGTGTTCTCTCTAAAGGGTACTGGGTCAGTGGTGTTCTCTCTAAAAGCGTACTGGGTCAGTGGTGTTCTCTCTAAAGCGTACTGGGTCAGTGGTGTTCTCTCTAAAGCGTACTGGGTCAGTGGTGTTCTCTCTAAAGGGTACTGGGTCAGTGGTGTTCCCTCTAAAGGGTACTGGGTCAGTGGTGTTCTCTCTAAAGCGTACTGGGTCAGTGGTGTTCTCTCTAAAGGGTACTGGGTCAGTGGTGTTAGATGTTCTCTCTAAAGCATACTGGGTCAGTGGTGTTAGATGTTCTCTCTAAAGGGTACTGGGTCAGTGGTGGTCTCTCTAAAGGGTACTGGGTCAGTGATGTTCTCTCTAAAGGGTACTGGGTCAGTGGTGGTCTCTCTAAAGGGTACTGGGTCAGTGGTGTTAGATGTTCTCTCTAAAGCGTACTGGGTCAGTGGTGTTCTCTCTAAAGGGTACTGGGTCAGTGGTGTTCTCTCTAAAGGGTACTGGGTCAGTGGTGGTCTCTCTAAAGCGTACTGGGTCAGTGGTGTTCTCTCCAAAGGGTACTGGGTCAGTGGTGTTCTCTCTAAAGTGTACTGGGTCAGTGGTGTTCTCTCTAAAGTGTACTGGGTCAGTGGTGTTCTCTCTGAAGCATACTGGGTCAGTGGTGTTAGATATTCTCTCTAAAGGGTACTGGGTCAGCGTTGTTCTCTCTAAAGCGTACTGGGTCAGTGGTGTTCTCTAAAGGGGGTCAGTGGTGTTAGATGTTCTGGGGGTCAGTGGTGTTCTCTCTAAAGGGTACTGGGTCAGTGGTGGTCTCTAAAGCATACTGGGTCAGTGATGTTAGATGTTCTCTCTAAAGGGTACTGGGTCAGTGGTGTTCTCTCTAAAGGGTACTGGGCCAGTGGTGTTAGATGTTCTCTCTAAAGCGTACTGGGTCAGTGGTGTTAGATGTTCTCTCTAAAGCGTACTGGGTCAGTGGTGTTCTCTCTAAAGGGTACTGGGTCAGTGATGTTCTCTCTAAAGGGTACTGGGTCAGTGGTGGTCTCTCTAAAGGGTACTGGGTCAGTGGTGGTCTCTCTAAAGCCTACTGGGTCAGTGATGTTAGATGTTCTCTCTAAAGCGTACTGGGTCAGTGGTGTTAGATGTTCTCTCTAAAGGGTACTGGGTCAGTGGTGTTCTCTCTAAAGGGTACTGGGTCAGTGGTGTTCTCTCTAAAGGGTACTGGGTCAGTGGTGTTAGATGTTCTCTCTAAAGGGTACTGGGTCAGTGGTGTTAGATGTTCTCTGGGTCAGTGGTGTTCTAAAGGGTACTGGGTCAGTGTTCTCTCTAAAGGGTACTGGGTCAGTGGTGTTCTCTCTAAAGCGTACTGGGTCAGTGGTGGTCTCTCTAAAGGGTACTGGGTCAGCGTTGTTCTCTCTAAAGCGTACTGGGTCAGTGGTGGTCTCTAAAGCGTACTGGGTCAGTGATGTTAGATGTTCTCTCTAAAGGGTACTGGGTCAGTGGTGTTCTCTCTAAAGGGTACTGGGCCAGTGGTGTTAGATGTTCTCTCTAAAGCGTACTGGGTCAGTGGTGGTCTCTCTAAAGGGTACTGGGTCAGTGGTGGTCTCTCTAAAGGGTACTGGGTCAGTGGTGGTCTCTCTAAAGCGTACTGGGTCAGTGGTGGTCTCTCTAAAGGGTACTGGAAATGATCAATTCCCTAGATCTGACAGAAGAGTGACCAATATCTCACCATGACACTGCCCACAAACACTCAGGCTGTCTTACTGACTGGTCTCAGAACAGAGGATATGATTCAGTCAGGGGACCCAAACACAAACGGGCCTAGTTTCCTCCCAACCACATGTTAGATTACACGTTGCCCGTTCTAAAAATAGCTTTGTATGCAATCTTAGAAGAAGGAGAAGAAGGAGGAGAGGGATGTGGAGGAGGAGGAGGACGGGTCCTCTTGCTGATAAGAGGCCCAGCTCATAATTGTATCTGGAGGGGCTTGTGGAGGGAGAGGAGGAGAGGTTAATTTCCAGCTCCCATCTGGGCAGGGCCCACATTCCCTCTGCTCTGAGTCAGTCTTAGTGCCAGCTCCTCTCTGCCTTCTACCTCCTCTCTGCCTTCTACCTCCTCTCTGCCTTCTACCTCCTCTCTGCCTTCTACCTCCTCTCTGCCTTCTACCTCCTCTCTGCCTTCTACCTCCTCTCTGCCTTCTACCTCCTCTCTACCTTCTACCTCCTCTCTACCTTCTACCTCCTCTCTGCCTTCTACCTCTCTGCCTTCTACCTCCTCTCTGCCTTCTACCTCCTCTCTGCCTCCTCTCTGCCTTCTGCCTCCTCTCTGCCTTCTACCTCCTCTCTGCCTCCTCTCTGCCTTCTACCTCCTCTCTGTCTTCATCCTCCTCTCTGCCAGGCCAAGGACTGGGAGGTCATCCGCTCAACATTCCGTCACACCACTTCAAGGAAAACCACGCAGCTGGAAAGTACCTAGAATATCAACAGGTCTTTGTTTTTGTGACCACAGCTGACTGTGTTCTCCTTCCAATGTCTTTTCCTGGAAGGAAGATTGTAAAAATATCCTTACCCATTCCACAGTTAGTCCATTAGTCTGACTGAGCAGTAGTGTCCCCATTCCACAGTTAGTCCATTAGTCTGACTGAGCAGTAGTGTCCCCATTCCACAGTTAGTCCATTAGTCTGACTGAGCAGTAGTGTCCCCATTCCACAATTAGTCCATTAGTTTCACTGAGCAGTAGTGTCCCCATTCCACAGTTAGTCCATTAGTTTGACTGAGCAGTAGTGTCCCCATTCCACAGTTAGTCCATTAGTCTGACTGAGCAGTAGTGTCCCCATTCCACAGTTAGTCCATTAGTTTGACTGAGCGGTAGTGTCCCCATTCCACAGTTAGTCCATTAGTCTGACTGAGCGGTAGTGTCCCCATTCCACAGTTAGTCCATTAGTCTGACTGAGCAGTAGTGTCCCCATTCCACAGTTAGTCCATTAGTCTGACTGAGCAGTAGTGTCCCCATTCTACAGTTAGTCCATTAGTTTGACTGAGCAGTAGTGTCCCCATTCCACAGTTAGTCCATTAGTCTGACTGAGCAGTAGTGTCCCCATTCCACAGTTAGTCCATTAGTCTGACTGAGCAGTAGTGTCCCCATTCCACAGTTAGTCCATTAGTCTGACTGAGCAGTAGTGTCCCCATTCCACAGTTAGTCCATTAGTTTGACTGAGCAGTAGTGTCCCCATTCCACCATTAGTCCATTTGACTGAGCAGTAGTGTCCCCATTCCACCATTAGTCCATTTGACTGAGCAGTAGTGTCCCCATTCTACAGTTAGTCCATTAGTCTGACTGAGCAGTAGTGTCCCCATTCCACAGTTAGTCCATTAGTTTGACTGAGCAGTAGTGTCCCCATTCCACAGTTAGTCCATTAGTCTGATTGAGCAGTAGTCCCCATTCCACAGTTAGTCCATTAGTCTGACTGAGCAGTAGTGTCCCCATTCCACAGTTAGTCCATTAGTCTGACTGAGCAGTAGTGTCCCCATTCCACAGTTAGTCCATTAGTCTGACTGAGCAGTAGTGTCCCCATTCCACATTAGTCCATTTGACTGAGCAGTAGTGTCCCCATTCCACAGTTAGTCCATTAGTTTGACTGAGCGGTAGTGTCCCCATTCCACAGTTAGTCCATTAGTGACTGAGCAGTAGTGTCCCCATTCCACCATTAGTCCATTTGACTGAGCAGTAGTGTCCCCATTCCACAGTTAGTCCATTAGTCTGACTGAGCGGTAGTGTCCCCATTCCACAGTTAGTCCATTAGTCTGACTGAGCAGTAGTGTCCCCATTCCACAGTTAGTCCATTAGTCTGACTGAGCAGTAGTGTTGGAACTATCCCAGTAGACATTATGAGAGAGGCAGTAGTGTTGGAACTATCCCAGTAGACATTATGAGAGAGGCAGTAGTGTTGGAACTATCCCAGTAGACATTATGAGAGAGGCAGTAGTGTTGGAACTATCCCAGTAGACATTATGAGAGAGGCAGTAGTGTTGGAACTATCCCAGTAGACATTATGAGAGAGGCAGTAGTGTTGGAACTATCCCAGTAGACATTATGAGAGAGGCAGTAGTGTTGGAACTATCCCAGTAGACATTATGAGAGAGGCAGTAGTGTTGGAACTATCCCAGTAGACATTATGAGAGAGGCAGTAGAAACTAGAAGGGTAAATGTTCTCATTGTCCCCCAGAATAAACAACAGAGATTCCTCTGGGTAGCTTTTTTTTCTCCACTATATCTGGGTTCCTCCCAACCGGCTCCCTATATAGTGCACTACACTTGACAAGGTTATGGGCCCATAACTAGTCCTGTAACAGACTACTACTACTGACAGGGGCTGTTAGGGCTCTAATTAGTCTACTCTATAGGGAATAGGGAGTCATTTGGGACACAGTATTTCTGGTTTCCTTCCCTCTGGACCGCTGGGCAGAGCAGGGTAAACACTGATCTAGATTAGGACACAGTTTCCAGACCCTGTTTTTTAGTAACTTTTTTTTATCTGTGTTCTTTTCTGTGGATTATCAGTTTTTTTGGGGCGGAAACGGCAACGGACAGGAAGACCCGACATGGACCAGGAAATGGATGTGAATTTATAGAGGAGATGTTCAGTTATTCTCAATTATCAACATGTTTAGAAGGGAATGGGCCCATAACCTAGTCAGTAGTAGTAGTCTGTTACAGGACTAGTTATGTGCCATAACCTAGTCAGTAGTAGTCTGTTACAGGACTAGTTATGTGTCATTGTAGTGATGTCATAACCTAGTCAGTAGTAGTAGTCTGTTACAGGACTAGTTATGTGTTATTGAAGGGATGTCATGAAAGAGTATTTTCAGCATTTCAGCATCAGCATGTCATCAACCTCCTCAGTGTGCTACAGAGCAACACTGTTTAATCAACGATTAGTGCTATCTGGGATCCTTGGGATGTCCATACCCTAAATCCTAACCTCTAAATCCTAACCCCTAAATCCTAACCACTAACCCCTAACCCCTAAACCCTAACCGCTAAATCCTAAACCCTAAATCCTAACCCCTAAGTTCCTAAGTTCAATGCATTTAGTTGATTCCCTGCTAAATTCAATCTATTAGTTGATTCCCTGCTAAATTCAATCTATTAGTTGATTCCCTGCTAAATTCAATCTATTAGTTGATTCCCTACTAAATTCAATCTATTAGTTGATTCCCTACTAAATTCAATCTATTAGTTGATTCCCTACTAAATTCAATCTATTAGTTGATTCCCTACTAAATTCAATCTATTAGTTGATTCCCTACTAAATTCAATCTATTAGTTGATTCCCTACTAAATTCAATCTATTAGTTGATTCCCTACTAAATTCAATCTATTAGTTGATTCCCTGCTAAATTCAATCTATTAGTTGATTCCCTACTAAATTCAATCTATTAGTTGATTCCCTACTAAATTTTTTTTTAAAATTTTGTATTTTTTTATTTCACCTTTATTTAACCAGGTAGGCTAGTTGAGAACAAGTTCTCATTTACAACTGCGACCTGGCCAAGATAAAGCATAGCAGTGTGAGCAGACAACACAGAGTTACACATGGAATAAACAATTAACAAGTCAATAACACAGTAGAAAACAAAGGGGGAGTCTATATACAATGTGTGCAAAAGGCATGAGGAGGTAGGCAAATAATTACAATTTAGCAGATTAACACTGGAGTGATAAATGATCAGATGGTCATGTACAGGTAGAGTTATTGGTGTGCAAAAGAGCAGAAAAGTAAATAAATAAAAACAGTATGGGGATGAGGTAGGTGAAAATGGGTGGGCTATTTACCAATAGACTATGTACAGCTGCAGCGATCGGTTAGCTGCTCAGATAGCTGATGTTTGAAGTTGGTGAGGGAGATAAAAGTCTCCAACTTCAGCGATTTTTGCAATTCGTTCCAGTCACAGGCAGCAGAGTACTGGAACGAGAGGCGGCCAAATGAGGTGTTGGCTTTAGGGATGATCAGTGAGATACACCTGCTGGAGCGCGTGCTACGGATGGGTGTTGCCATCGTGACCAGTGAACTGAGATAAGGCGGAGCTTTACCTAGCATGGACTTGTAGATGACCTGGAGCCAGTGGGTCTGGCGACGAATATGTAGCGAGGGCCAGCCGACTAGAGCATACAAGTCGCAGTGGTGGGTGGTATAAGGTGCTCTCGTGACAAAACGGATGGCACTGTGATATACTGCATCCAGTTTGCTGAGTAGAGTGTTGGAAGCCATTTTGTAGATGACATCGCCGAAGTCGAGGATTGGTAGGATAGTCAGTTTTACTAGGGTAAGCTTGGCGGCGTGAGTGAAGGAGGCTTTGTTGCGGAATAGAAAGCCGACTCTTGATTTGATTTTTGATTGGAGATGTTTGATATGAGTCTGGAAGGAGAGTTTGCAGTCTAGCCAGACACCTAGGTACTTATAGATGTCCACATATTCAAGGTCGGAACCATCCAGGGTGGTGATGCTAGTCGGGCATGCGGGTGCAGGCAGCGATCGGTTGAAAAGCATGCATTTGGTTTTACTAGCGTTTAAGAGCAGTTGGAGGCCACGGAAGGAGAGTTGTATGGCATTGAAGCTTGTTTGGAGGTTAGATAGCACAGTGTCCAATGACGGGCCGAAAGTATATAGAATGGTGTCGTCTGCGTAGAGGTGGATCAAGGAATCGCCCGCAGCAAGAGCAACATCATTGATATACACAGAGAAAAGAGTCGGCCCGAGAATTGAACCCTGTGGCACCCCCATAGAGACTGCCAGAGGACCGGACAGCATGCCCTCCGATTTGACACACTGAACTCTGTCTGCAAAGTAATTGGTGAACCAGGCAAGGCAGTCATCCGAAAAACCGAGGCTACTGAGTCTGCCGATGAGAATATGGTGATTGACAGAGTCAAGCCTTGGCAAGGTCGATGAAGACGGCTGCACAGTACTGTCTTTTATCGATGGCGGTTATGATATCGTTTAATACCTTGAGTGTGGCTGAGGTGCACCCGTGACCGGCTCGGAAGCCAGATTGCACAGCGGAGAAGGTACGGTGGGATTCGAGATGGTCAGTGACCTGTTTGTTGACTTGGCTTTCGAAGACCTTAGATAGGCAGGGCAGGATGGATATAGGTCTGTAACAGTTTGGGTCCAGGGTGTCTCCCCCTTTGAAGAGGGGGATGACTGCGGCAGCTTTCCAATCCTTGGGGATCTCAGACGATATGAAAGAGAGGTTGAACAGGCTGGTAATAGGGGTTGCGACAATGGCGGCGGATAGTTTCAGAAATAGGGGGTCCAGATTGTCAAGCCCAGCTGATTTGTACGGGTCCAGGTTTTGCAGCTCTTTCAGAACATCTGCTATCTGGATTTGGGTAAAGGAGAACTTGGAGAGGCTTGGGCGAGGAGCTGCCGGGGGAGGAGCTGTTGGCCGAGGTTGGAGTAGCCAGGCGGAAGGCATGGCCAGCCGTTGAGAAATGCTTATTGAAGTTTTCGATAATCATGGATTTATCGGTGGTGACCGTGTTACCTAGCCTCAGTGCAGTGGGCAGCTGGGAGGAGGTGCTCTTGTTCTCCATGGACTTCACAGTGTCCCAGAACTTTTTGGAGTTGGAGCTACAGGATGCAAACTTCTGCCTGAAGAAGCTGGCCTTAGCTTTCCTGACTGACTGCGTGTATTGGTTCCGGACTTCCCTGAACAGTTGCATATCACGGGGACTATTCGATGCTATTGCAGTCCGCCACAGGATGTTTTTGTGCTGGTCGAGGGCAGTCAGGTCTGGGGTGAACCAAGGACTGTATCTGTTCTTAGTTCTGCATTTTTTGAACGGAGCATGCTTATCTAAAATGGTGAGGAAGTTACTTTTAAAGAATGACCAGGCATCCTCAACTGACGGGATGAGGTAATATCCTTCCAGGATACCCGGGCCAGGTCGATTAGAAATTCAATCTATTAGTTGATTCCCTACTAAATTCAATCTATTAGTTGATTCCCTACTAAATTCAATCTATTAGTTGATTCCCTACTAAATTCAATCTATTAGTTGATTCCCTACTAAATTCAATCTATTAGTTGATTCCCTACTAAATTCAATCTATTAGTTGATTCCCTACTAAATTCAATCTATTAGTTGATTCCCTACTAAATTCAATCTATTAGTTGATTCCCTACTAAATTCAATCTATTAGTTGATTCCCTACTAAATTCAATCTATTAGTTGATTCCCTACTAAATTCAATCTATTAGTTGATTCCCTACTAAATTCAATCTATTAGTTGATTCCCTACTAAATTCAATCTATTAGTTGATTCCCTACTAAATTCAATCTATTAGTTGATTCCCTGCTAAGTTCTATACACCCTGTTCCCTATACACCCCGTTCCCTATACACCCCGTTCCCTATACACCCCGTTCCCTATACACCCCGTTCCCTATACACCCCGTTCCCTATACACCCTGTTCCAACCCTAACCATTTTAAATATTAACTTCAATGGGTTAGGGACATCCCGAGGATCCCAGATAGCACAGTAAATCAAATTATATAGCCCTTCTTACATCAGCTGATATCTCAAAGTGCTGTACAGAAACCCAGCCTAAAACCCCAAACAGCAAGCAATGCAGGTGTAGAAGCACGGTGGCTAGGAAAAACTCCCTAGAAAGGCCAAAACCTAGGAAGAAACCTAGAGAGGAACCAGGCTATGTGGGGTGGCCAGTCCTCTTCTGGCTGTGCCGGGTGGAGATTATAACAGAACATGGCCAAGAGTAGGCCTGACACTGGGGCGAGTAGGCCTGACACTGGGGCGAGTAGGCCTGACACTGGGGCGAGTGGGCCTGACACTGGGGCGGGCGGGCCTGACACTGGGGCGGGCGAGCGGGCCTGACACTGGGGCGGGCGAGCGGGCCTGACACTGGGGCGGGCGAGCGGGCCTGACACTGGGGCGGGCGAGCGGGCCTGACACTGGGGCGGGCGAGCGGGCCTGACACTGGGGCGGGCGAGCGGGCCTGACACTGGGGCGGGTGAGCGGGCCTGACACTGGGGCGGCCGAGCGGGCCTGACACTGGGGCGGCCGAGCGGGCCTGACACTGGGGCGGCCGAGCGGGCCTGACACTGGGGCGGCCGAGTGGGCCTGACACTGGAACTGCAACATTGACAGTTTTGGTGTAACATGGCGACCCTCTATTTGTCTCCTCAGAGCTGCAGAAGGAGGAAGATGAGGAACAGGGTCGTCATGGGTACCGTCCGGATCGCCCTCCAGCCCCACATAGAGTCAGCATCAGCCAGGACACCTCTCACCCCTACTACGATGTGGCTCGACACGGGATCCTACAGGTCACAGGTAACCAGGACACCTCTCACCTCCTACTACGATGTGGCTCGGCACGGGATCCTACAGGTCACAGGTAACCAGGACACCTCTCACCTCCTACGATGTGGCTCTACACGGGATCCTACAGGTCACAGGTGACCAGGGGACACCACCCCTACTACGATGTGGCTCGACACGGGATCCTACAGGTCATAGGTAACCTTGGGACACCACCCCTACTACGATGTGGCTCGACACGGGATCCTACAGGTCACAGGTAACCAGGACACCTCTCACCCCTACTACGATGTGGCTCGACACGGGATCCTACAGGTAACCAGGACTCCTCTCACCTCCTACTACAATGTGGCTCGACACGGGATCAGGGATCCGACAGGTCACAGGGATCCGACAGGTCACAGGGATCCGACAGGTCACAGGGATCCGACAGGTCACACCACCTAACCCTTGACATACCTGTATTTGGGGCGTTTCTCCAGTTCTTCTCTGCAGATCCTCTCAAGCTCTGTCAGGTTGGATGGGGAGCGTTGCTGCACAGCTATTTTCAGGTCTCTCCAGACATGTTTGATCGGTTTGAAGTCCGGGCTCTGGCTGGGCCACTCAAGGACATTCAGAGACTTGTCCCGAAGCCACTCCTGCGTTGTCTTGGCTGTGTGCTTAGTCATTTTCCTGTTGGAAGGTGAACCTTCGTCCCAGTCTGAGGTTCTGAGCGCTCTGGAGCAGGTTTTCATCAAGGATCTCTCTGTACTTTGCTCTGTTCATCTTCCCTCAATCCTGACTAGTCTCCCAGTCCCTGCCGCTGAAAAACATCCCCACAGCATGATGCTGCCATCACCATGCTTCACTGTAGGGATGGTGCCAGGTTTCCTCCAGACGTGACGTTTGGCCTTCAATCTTGGTTTCATCAGACCAGAGAATCTTGTTTCTCATGGTCTATGAGTCCTTTAGGTGCCTTTTGGAAAACTCAAAGCAGGCTGTCGTGCCTTTTTACTGAGGAGTGGCTTCCGTCTGGCCATTCTACCATAAAGGCCTGATTGGTAGAGTGCTGCAGAAATGGTTGTCCTTCTGGAAGGTTCTCCCATCTCCACAAAGGAGCTCTGGAGCTCTGTCAGAGTGACCACCGTCACCTCCCTGACCAAGGCCCTTCTCCCCAGATTGCTCAGATTGGAAACGGGAGGCACCTGAGCTCAACTCCGAGACTCAGTCAGAATACGTATGTAAATAAGGTATGTGTGTTCTTTATTTTTATAGATTTTCAAAAAAATCTATTTTTGCTTTGGCATTTTGTGGTGAGGAAAATATGTATTTAATAGATTTTAGAAAAAGGCTATAACGTAACAACATGTGGGAAAAGGTGAAAGGGTCTGAATACTTCCTGAATGCTCTGTATCCTGTTAGGCCAACTTGTCCTAAAGGTGCGAGAGAAATATTCCAGACATCGTCTGGGACAGTTGTGGGATGCAATAGATCCCAAATGAATACAACCACTAGCATCAAAACACCTTTAAAAAGCAATGAAGCTGATGAACCAGATCAGAACGTTTTGGCTTCAAAATCTTCCCAAAATGGCACCAATACACCCGGCAGGAGGCTATGAGCACCAATACACCTGGCAGGAGGCTATGAGCACCAATACACCTGGCAGGAGGCTATGAGCACCAATACACCTGGCAGGAGGCTATGAGCACCAATACACCTGGCAGGAGGCTATGAGCACCAATACACCTGGCAGGAGGCTATGAGCACCAATGCACCTGGCAGGAGGCTATGAGCACCAATGCACCTGGCAGGAGGCTATGAGCACCAATGCACCTGGCAGGAGGCTATGAGCACCAATGCACCTGGCAGGAGGCTATGAGCACCAATGCACCTGGCAGGAGGCTATGAGCACCAATGCACCTGGCAGGAGGCTATGAGCACCAATGTTCCTAAATGGCAGCAATGCACCTGGCAGGAGGCTATGAGCACCAATGTACCCGGCAGGAGGCTATGAGCACCAATGCACCCGGCAGGAGGCTATGAGCACCAATGCACCTGGCAGGAGGCTATGAGCACCAATACACCCGGCAGGAGGCTATGAGCACCAATGCACCCGGCAGCAGGCTATGAGCACCAATACACCTGGCAGGAGGCTATGAGCACCAATGCACCTGGCAGGAGGCTATGAGCACCAATACACCTGGCAGCAGGCTATGAGCACCAATACACCTGGCAGGAGGCTATGAGCACCAATACACCCGGCAGCAGGCTATGAGCACCAATACACCCGGCAGCAGGCTATGAGCACCAATACACCCGGCAGCAGGCTATGAGCACCAATACACCTGGCAGGAGGCTATGAGCACCAATGCACCTGGCAGGAGGCTATGAGCACCAATGCACCCGGCAGCAGGCTATGAGCACCAATACACCTGGCAGGAGGCTATGAGCACCAATGCACCTGGCAGGAGGCTATGAGCACCAATACACATGGCAGCAGGCTATGAGCACCAATGCACCTGGCAGGAGGCTATGAGCACCAATGCACCCGGCAGGAGGCTATGAGCACCAATGCACCTGGCAGGAGGCTATGAGCACCAATACACCCGGCAGGAGGCTATGAGCACCAATACACCTGGCAGGAGGCTATGAGCACCAATGTACCCGGCAGGAGGCTATGAGCACCAATGTTCCAGAATGGCAGCAATGCACCTGGCAGGAGGCTATGAGCACCAATGTTCCAGAATGGCAGCAATGCACCTGGCAGGAGGCTATGAGCACCAATGTTCCTAAATGGCAGCAATGCACCCGGCAGGAAGCTATGAGCACCAATGTTCCAGAATGGCAGCAATGCACCTGGCAGGAGGCTATGAGCACCAATGCACCTGGCAGGAGGCTATGAGCACCAACGCACCTGGCAGGAGGCTATGAGCACCAATGCACCCGGCAGGAGGCTATGAGCACCAATGCACCTGGCAGGAGGCTATGAGCACCAATGTTCCAGAATGCAATTAATTAGCGGGGAAAACACCTTTCTCAAAAGTGTTTCTGCGTGTAATGCTGTCTTATAAAGGTGCATTTTTATGGTGAAAAATGATCTTCCCCAAACTGTAAACTGACACGTTGTCTATGTATTCCAGTTTGGCTCTACACCGGTTCTAATAAGGATTAATGTGCTGATGTGCTCTCTCCTCCTCCTGTTCTCTCTCCTCCTCCTGTTCTCTCTCCTCCTCCTGTTCTCTCCTCCTGTTCTCTCTGTTCTCTCCTCCTGTTCTCTCTGTTCTCTCTCCTCCTGTTCTCTCTGTTCTCTCTCCTCCTGTTCTCTCTCCTGTTCTCTCTGTTCTCTCTCCTCCTGTTCTCTCTGTTCTCTCTCTCTCCTGTTCTCTCTGTTCTCTCTCCTCCTGTTCTCTCTGTTCTCTCTCTCTCTGTTCTCTCTGTTCTCTCTCCTCCTGTTCTCTCTCCTGTTCTCTCTGTTCTCTCCTCCTGTTCTCTCTCCTCCTGTTCTCTCTCCTCCTGTTCTCTCTGTTCTCTCCTCCTGTTCTCTCTCTCCTCCTGTTCTCTCCTCCTGTTCTCTCTGTTCTCTCCTCCTGTTCTCTCTGTTCTCTCCTCCTCCTGTTCTCTCCTCCTGTTCTCTCTGTTCTCTCCTCCTCCTGTTCTCTCCTCCTGTTCTCTCTGTTCTCTCTCCTCCTGTTCTCTCCTCCTCCTGTTCTCTCTGTTCTCTCCTCCTGTTCTCTCTCCTCCTGTTCTCTCCTCCTCCTGTTCTCTCTGTTCTCTCTCCTCCTGTTCTCTCTGTTCTCTCCTCCTCCTGTTCTCTCTGTTCTCTCTCCTCCTGTTCTCTCTGTTCTCTCCTCCTCCTGTTCTCTCTGTTCTCTCCTCCTCCTGTTCTCTCTGTTCTCTCTCCCTCCTGTTCTCTCTGTTCTCTCTCCTCCTGTTCTCTCTGTTCTCTCTCCTCCTGTTCTCCTGTTCTCTCTCCTCCTGTTCTCCTGTTCTCTCTCCTCCTGTTCTCTCTGTTCTCTCTCCTCCTGTTCTCTCCTCCTGTTCTCTCTGTTCTCTCTCCTCCTGTTCTCTCTGTTCTCTCTCCTCCTGTTCTCTCTGTTCTCTCCTCCTGTTCTCTCTCCTCCTGTTCTCTCTCCTCCTGTTCTCTCTGTTCTCTCTCCTCCTGTTCTCTCTGTTCTCTCCTCCTCCTGTTCTCTCTGTTCTCTCTCCTCCTGTTCTCTCTCCTCCTCCTCCTGTTCTCTCTGTTCTCTCCTCCTCCTGTTCTCTCTGTTCTCTCTCCTCCTGTTCTCTCTGTTCTCTCTCCTCCTGTTCTCTCTGTTCTCTCTCCTCCTGTTCTCTCTGTTCTCTCTCCTCCTGTTCTCCTGTTCTCTCTCCTCCTGTTCTCTGTTCTCTCCAGGTCCTGTTCTCTCTGTTCTCTCTCCTCCTGTTCTCTCCTCCTGTTCTCCTGTTCTCCCCTCCTGTTCTCTCTGCTCAACCTCCTGTTCTACTGTTCTCTGAGTCCTGTTCTCCATCATGTTCTCTCTCCTCCTGTTCTCTCTCCTCCTGTTCTCTCTCCTCCTGTTCTCTCTCCTCCTGTTCTCTCTCCTCCTGTTCTCTCTGTTCTCTCTCCTCCTGTTCTCTCTGTTCTCTCTCCTCCTGTTCTCTCTCCTGTTCTCTGTTCTCTCCTTCTGTTCTCTCTGTTCTCTCTCCTCCTGTTCTCTCTGTTCTCTGTTCTCTCCAGGTGATGATAACTATGGCAGGAAGCTAGTGATCTTCAGTAGCTGCCTGATGCCCCCCTCCCATCAGCTCAACCACCACCACCTACTGCAGTGAGTCAGGACAACCATCATACGATATGTGTTGTTTATGTACACTTGACCCTAAGTAACTCTATGTAGTCCATATCTACCTCTGTAGAACGTCCTCTATGGTTTGTTCTGCTCTATGTAGTCCATATCTACCTCTGTAGAACGTCCTCTATGGTCTGTTCTGCTCTATGTAGTCCATATCTACCTTTATGGTCTGTTCTGCTCTATGTAGTCCATATCTACCTCTATGGTCTGTTCTGCTCAGTGAGTCCATATCTACTCTGTAGAACAGTGAGACATGGTCTGTTCTGTTCTAGTGAGTCCAGATCTACCTCAGAGCTGAACAGACAGACCATGAGGACAGAACTGGCACAGGCAGAGACAGAACTGGCAGAGACAGTGAGACAGAACTGGCAGAGACAGTGAGACAGAACTGGCAGAGACAGTGAGACAGAACTGGCAGAGACAGTGAGACAGAACTGGCAGAGACAGTGAGACAGAACTGGCAGAGACAGTGAGACAGAACTGGCAGAGACAGTGAGACAGAACTGGCAGAGACAGTGAGACAGAACTGAACCTCAATAGAACCGAGGGCCGGAGGTTAGAACCACTGGTCTATGCTGTTGGTGGTACTCTATGCTGTTGGTGGTACTCTATGCTGTTGGTGGTACTCTATGCTGTTGGTGGTACTCTATGCTGTTGGTGGTACTCTATGCTGTTGGTGGTACTCAAGGACTGGAGTTTAGACCCACTGGTCTATGCTGTGGATTGAGAGCAATCGCCTCAGCTGTTCGCCACATGTTAGTGGGCAAATGGACATCGTCATAATCAAAACAAAACAAAACCTTTCATTTACCCGTTGTCGTGGATGTTCCAAATCGGTTTTAGACAAGACTGACTTTATGACAAATTATCCTATTTACAGTCGTGACCAAAAGTTTTGAGAATGACACAAATATTTATTTCGACAAAGTTTGCTGCTTCAGTGTCTTTAGATATTTTTGTCAGATGTTACTATGGAATACTGAAGTATAATTACAAGCATTTCATAAGTGTCAAAGGCTTTTATTGACAATTACATGAAGTTGATGCAAAGAGTCAATATTTGCAGTGTTGACCCTTCTTTTTCAAGACCTCTGCAATCCGCCCTGGCATGCTGTCAATTAACTTCTGGGCCACATCCTGACTGATGGCAGCCCATTCTTGCAAAATCAATGCCCAGAATTGGTGGGTTTTTGGTTGTCCACCCACTTCTTGAGGATTGACAACAATTTCTCAATGGGATTAAGGTCTGGGGGTTTCTTGGCCATGGACACAAATATCGATTGTTTTGTTCCCCGAGCCACTTAGTTATCACTTTTGCCTTATGGCAAGGTGCTCCATCATGCTGGAAAAGGCATTGTTTGTCAAAACTGTTACTGGATGGGAGAAGTTGCTCTTTGTGTTGGTACCATTCTTTATTCATGGCTGTATTCTTAGGCAACATTGTGAGTGAGCCCACTCCCTTGGCTGTTGAATGGTCTCAGGATGCTTTACTGTTGGCATGACACAGGACTGCCCACCTTGTCTTCTCCAGACAAGCTTTTTTAAAAACAATCGGAAAGGATTCATCAGAGAAAATGACTTTACCCCAGTCCTCAGCAGTCCAATCCCTGTACCTTTTGCAGAATATCAGTCTGTCCCTGATGTTTTTCCTGGAGAGAAGTGGCTTCTTTGCTGCCCTTCTTGACACCAGGCCATCCTCCAAAAGTCTTCGCCTCACTGTGGGTTCAGATGCACTCACACCTGCCTGCTGCCATTCCTGAGCAAGCTCTGTACTGGTGGTGCCCTGATCCCGCAGCTGAATCAACTTTAGGAGACGGTCCTGGAGCTTGCTGGACTTTCTTGGGTGCCCTGAAGCCTTCTTCACAAAGTTCTTGAAGATCTTGATGATAAATGGTTGATTTAGGTGCAATCTTACTGGTAGCAATATCCTTGCCTGTGAAGCCCTTTTTGTGCAAAGCAATGATGACGGTACATGTTTCCTCACAGATAACTATGATTGACAGAGGAAGAATAATGATTCCAAGCACCACCCTGCTTTTGAAGCTTCCAGTCTGTTATTCGAACTCAATCAGCATGACAGAGTGATCTCTAGCCTTGTCCTCGTCAACACTCACACCTGTGTTAATGAGAGAATCACTGACATGTCAGCTGGTCCTTTTGTGGCAGGGCTGAAATGCAGTGGAAATGTTTTGGGGGATTCCATTCATTTGCATGGCAAAGAGGGACTTGGCAGTTAATTGAAATTCATCTCGTCACTCTTCATAACATTCTGGAGTATATGCAAATTGCCATCATACAAACTGAGGCAGCAGACTGTGAAAATGTATATTTGTGTCAATCTAAAAAACCTTTGGCCACAACTGTAGACTAGATTAACTGTTTCTGAATCATATCAATGTCACACAGGCCATTTTCAATGGGATTCGTTTATTTTGAAAGGCAGTCGCTCTAAGAGCTTTGTTCACCTTTATACAATATTTTTGCGTAGTTATTTAAAAAAAAAAAATCTTCAGGCTCTGTCAACTTGGTTGTTGATCATTGCTAGACAGACATTTCCAAGTCTTAGATTTTCAAGATGATTTATGTCAAAACTGTAACTAGGCCCCTCAGGAACATTCAATGTCTTCTTGGTAAGCACCTCCAGTGTATATTTGGCCTTGTGTTTTAGGTTATTGTCCTGCTGAAAGGGGAATTCATCTCCCAGTGTAGATTTGTCCTTGTGTTTTAGGTTATTGTCCTGCTGAAAGGGGAATTCATCTCCCAGTGTAGATGTGTCCTTGTGTTTTAGGTTATTGTCCTGCTGTAGGGTACATTTGTCTCCCAGAGTCTGTTGGAAAGCAGACTGAACCAGGCTTTTCTCTTTTTCCCTGTGCTTAGCTCTGTTGTTTCTTTTTGATCCTGGAAAAACTCCCCAGTCCTTTAACGATTACAAGCATACCCATAACATGATGCAGCCACCCCTGTGCTTGATAATATGGAGAGTGGTACTCAGTCATGTGTTGTATTGGATTTGCCCCAAACATAACACTTTGTATTCAGGACATAAAGTGAATTGCATTGACACATTATTTGCAGTTTTACTTCAGTGTCTTGTTGTAAACAGGATGCATGTTTTGGAAAATGTGTATTTTGTACAGGCTTCCTACTTTCCACTCTGTCATTTAGATTAGTGTTGTGGAGTCAACTACAATGTAGTTGATCCATCCTCAGTTTCTCCTGTCACAGCCACTCTGTAACTGTTTTAAAGTCAACATTGGCCTCGTGGTGGAGTGGTTTCCTCTTCCTCTCTGATTTCGGGAGGAAGCCTGTATCTTTGTTTTGATACATCATCCAAAGTGTGAATAATAACTTCACCAGGCTCAAAGGGATATTCAATGTCTGCTTTAAAAAAAAAAAAAACATCTACCACTTGGTGCATTGGAAAACCTCCCTGGTCTTTGTGGTTGAATCGTCGACTGAGGGACCTTACAGATAATTGTATGTGTGGGGGTACAGAGATGAGGTAGTCATTCATAAATCATGTTGAACACTATTATTGCACACAGAGTGAGTCCATACAGTTTATTATGTGACTTGTTGAGCACATTTTCACTCCTGAACTTATTTAGGCTTTTTACCAAAACAAAGAGGTTGAATACTTATTGACTCAATACATTTCAGTTTAGCATTTTTTCGTAAATCTAAAAACATATTGAATCA
>NW_024609632.1:255000-273093 GCF_018296145.1 Oncorhynchus tshawytscha | reverse complement strand
CACTTTATAGGGAATAGGGTGCCTTTTTTTGGACATCAGGACTTTCCGGCCAATCAGTGAAGTTGAGAGAGAAATTAGCCCAGTGGTTTTCAAACCTGTCCTCGGTGACCCCCCAAACATTTTGCAATTGTGTTGTAGCCCTCAACTAACTGCCTTGTTCAGGGTCAGTGACGACCTACCGGGGAACGGTGGGTTAACTGCCTTGTTCAGGGTCAGTGACGGCCTACCGGGAACGGTGGGTTAACTGCCTTGTTCAGGGTCAGTGACGACCTACCGGGGAACGGTGGGTTAACTGCCTTGTTCAGGGTCAGTGACGACCTACCGGGGAACGGTGGGTTACCTGCCTTGTTCAGGGTCAGTGACGGCCATTTACAGTGACGGCCTACCGGGTAACCCCGGCCAATCCCAGACGACGCTGGTCCAGTTGGGTCTTCTACCAATACCTAACTCAGAGGCCTTGTGGTTAGAGTCTTCTACCAATACCCAACTCAGAGGCCTTGTGGTTAGAGACTTCTACCAATACCCAACTCAGAGGCCTTGTGGTTAGAGTCTTCTACCAATACCCAACTCAGAGGCCTTGTGGTTTTAGTCTTCTACCAATACCCAACTCAGAGGCCTTGTGGTTAGAGTCTTCTACCAATACCCAACTCAGAGGCCTTGTGGTTAGAGTCTTCTACCAATACCCAACTCAGAGGCCTTGTGGTTTTAGTCTTCTCCCAATACCCAACTCAGAGGCCTTGTGGTTTTAGTCTTCTCCCAATACCCAACTCAGAGGCCTTGTGGTTTTAGTCTTCTACCAATACCCAACTCAGAGGCCTTGTGGTTTTAGTCTTCTCCCAATACCCAACTCAGAGGCCTTGTGGTTAGAGTCTTCTACCAATACCCAACTCAGAGGCCTTGTGGTTTTAGTCTTCTCCCAATACCCAACTCAGAGGCCTTGTGGTTTTAGTCTTCTCCCAATACCCAACTCAGAGGCCTTGTGGTTTTAGTGTGCAATGCTGTCATCAAGGCAAAGGGTTGCTACTTTGAAGAAAAGAAAATAGAAAATATATTTTTATCTTGACTCTTTTTTGGTTACTACATGATTCCATGTGTGTTATTTCATCGTTTTAATGTCTTCACTATTATTCTACAATGTAGAAAATAGTACAAATAAAGAAAAACCCTTGATTCAGTAGGTGTGTCCAAACATTTGACTGGTACTGTATATATAGTATATATAATATATATGTGCCATGGCATCGGTACATCTAAAACCTGTTGTGTTTGTGTCCTCCCAGGTTGATGCTGAGAGAGGAGGCACCCAGCGCTCCTCCTAAGAACATGGTGGCGTCGGGTCGTACCAACCAGTCTATCATGGTCCAGTGGCAGCCTCCCCCAGAACCACAGCACAATGGACTGCTCCGAGGATACGTCCTCAGGTAGGAGGGGAGTGTTGGAGATAGATGGAGTAGATAGTAAATACAACAGTATTACCCCGCCCCCCCCTCCAAAAACAAAAACAATGGAGTGCTCCGAGGATACATACTCAGGTAGGAGGGGAGTGTTGAAGATAGATGCAGTAGATAGTAAATACAACAGTATTACCCCCCCCCCCCTCCAAAAAAAAAAAAAATGGAGTGCTCCGAGGATACATACTCAGGTAGGAGGGGAGTGTTGAAGATAGTAAATAGTATTACCCCCCCCAAAAAAACAAAAAAACTATGGAGTAAAAACGACTGTAATGTCTGCAAAAACACTAAACTTTTTTTTACGACAGTATTTCATTTGCATATGCCTTACCCATGCCCCTCCCACATATCCAAATGTGTGCCACCCATATGTGAGACACCTATAGGTTATAGTAAAGACCCCAGTCCTCCCTACATACAGGTTAAAGACCCCAGTCCTCCCTACATATAGGTTATAGACCCCAGTCCTCTCTACATACAGGTTATAGACCCCAGTCCTCTCTACATACAGGTTATAGACCCCAGTCCTCTCTACATACAGGTTATAGACCCCAGTCCTCTCTACATACAGGTTATAGACTCCAGTCCTCTCTACATACAGGTTATAGACCCCAGTCCTCTCTACATACAGGTTATAGACCCCAGTCCTCCCTACATACAGGTTATAGACCCCAGTCCTCTCTACATACAGGTTATAGTATAGACCCCAGTCCTCTCTACATACAGGTTATAGACCCCAGTCATCTCTACATACAGGTTATAGTATAGACCCCAGTCCTCTCTACATACAGGTTATAGACCCCAGTCCTCTCTAAATACAGGTTATAGTAAAGACCCCAGTCCTCCCTACATACAGGTTATAGTATAGACCCCAGTCCTCTCTACATACGGGTTATAGACCCCAGTCCTCTCTACATACAGGTTATAGACCCCAGTCCTCTCTACATACAGGTTATAGACCCCAGTCCTCTCTACATACAGGTTATAGACCCCAGTCCTCTCTACATACAGGTTATAGTATAGACCCCAGTCCTCTCTACATACAGGTTATAGACCCCAGTCCTCTCTACATACAGGTTATAGACCCCAGTCCTCTCTACATACAGGTTATAGTATAGACCCCAGTCCTATCTACATACAGGTCATAGGCCCCAGTCCTCCCTACATACAGGTTATAGACCCCAGTCCTCTCTACATACAGGTTATAGACCCCAGTCCTCTCTACATACAGGTTATAGATAGACCCCAGTCCTCCCTACATACAGGTTATAGTATAGACCCCAGTCCTCCCTACATACAGGTTATAGACCCCAGTCCTCTCTACATACAGGTTATAGACCCCAGTCCTCTCTACATACAGGTTATAGACCCCAGTCCTCTCTACATACAGGTTATAGATGCCAGTCCTCTCTACATACAGGTTATAGTATAGACCCCAGTCCTCCCTACATACAGGTTATAGACCCCAGTCCTCTCTACATACAGGTTATAGACCCCAGTCCTCTCTACATACAGGTTATAGACCCCAGTCCTCTCTACATACAGGTTATAGACTCCAGTCCTCTCTACATACAGGTTATAGACCCCAGTCCTCCCTACATACAGGTTATAGTATAGACCCCAGTCCTCTCTACATACAGGTTATAGACCCCAGTCATCTCTACATACAGGTTATAGTATAGACCCCAGTCCTCCCTACATACAGGTTATAGACCCCAGTCCTCTCTACATACAGGTTGTAGACCCCAGTCCTCTCTACATACAGGTTATAGACCCCAGTCCTCCCTACATACAGGTTATAGACCCCAGTCCTCCCTACATACAGGTTATAGACCCCAGTCCTCTCTACATACAGGTTAAAGACCCCAGTCCTCTCTACATACAGGTTATAGACCCCAGTCCTCTCTACATACAGGTTAAAGACCCCAGTCCTCCCTACATACAGGTTAACGACCCCAGTCCTCCCTACATACAGGTTATAGACCCCAGTCCTCTCTCCATACAGGTTATAGACCCCAGTCCTCCCTACATACAGGTTATAGACCCCAGTCCTCCCTACATACAGGTTATAGACCCCAGTCCTATCTACATACAGGTCATAGACCCCAGTCCTCTCTACATACAGGTTATAGACCCCAGTCCTCTCTACATACAGGTTATAGTATAGACCCCAGTCCTCCCTACATACAGGTTATAGACCCCAGTCCTCCCTACATACAGGTTATAGTATAGACCCCAGTCCTCCCTACATACAGGTTATAGTATAGACCCCAGTCCTCTATACATACAGGTTAAAGACCCCAGTCCTCTCTACATACAGGTTATAGACCCCAGTCCTCTCTACATACAGGTTATAGACCCCAGTCCTCTCTACATACAGGTTATAGACCCCAGTCCTCTCTACATACAGGTTATAGACCCCAGTCCTCTCTACATACAGGTTAAAGTATAGACCCCAGTCCTATATACATACAGGTCATAGACCCCAGTCCTCCCTACATACAGGTTATAGACCCCAGTCCTCTCTACATACAGGTTATAGACCCCAGTCCTCTCTACATACAGGTTATAGTATAGACCCCAGTCCTCCCTACATACAGGTTATAGTATAGACCCCAGTCCTCCCTACATACAGGTTATAGACCCCAGTCCTCTCTACATACAGGTTATAGACCCCAGTCCTCTCTACATACAGGTTATAGACCCCGGTCCTCTCTACATACAGGTTATAGATCCCAGTCCTCTCTACATACAGGTTATAGATCCCAGTCCTCTCTACATACAGGTTATAGACCCCAGTCCTCCCTACATACAGGTTATAGATCCCAGTCCTCTCTACATACAGGTTATAGACCCCAGTCCTCCCTACATACAGGTTATAGACCCCAGTCCTCTCTAGATACAGGTTATAGATCCCAGTCCTCTCTACATACAGGTTATAGACCCCAGTCCTCCCTACATACAGGTTATAGATCCCAGTCCTCTCTACATACAGGTTATAGTATAGACCCCAGTCCTCTACATACAGGTCATAGACCCCAGTCCTCCCTACATACAGGTTATAGACCCCAGTCCTCTCTACATACAGGTTATAGACCCCAGTCCTCTCTACATACAGGTTATAGTATAGACCCCAGTCCTCCCTACATACAGGTTATAGACCCCAGTCCTCCTACATACAGGTTATAGACCCCAGTCCTCTCTACATACAGGTTATAGACCCCAGTCCTCTCTACATACAGGTTATAGACCCCGGTCCTCTCTACATACAGGTTATAGATGCCCAGTCCTCTCTACATACAGGTTATAGATCCCAGTCCTCTCTACATACAGGTTATAGTATAGACCCCAGTCCTCCCTACATACAGGTTATAGACCCCAGTCCTCTCTACATACAGGTTATAGACCCCAGTCCTCTCTACATACAGGTTATAGACCCCAGTCCTCTCTACATACAGGTTATAGACTCCAGTCCTCTCTACATACAGGTTATAGACCCCAGTCCTCCCTACATACAGGTTATAGACCCCAGTCCTCTCTACATACAGGTTATAGTATAGACCCCAGTCCTCTCTACATACAGGTTATAGACCCCAGTCATCTCTACATACAGGTTATAGTATAGACCCCAGTCCTCCCTACATACAGGTTATAGACCCCAGTCCTCTCTACATACAGGTTATAGACCCCAGTCCTCTCTACATACAGGTTATAGACCCCAGTCCTCCCTACATACAGGTTATAGACCCCAGTCCTCCCTACATACAGGTTATAGACCCCAGTCCTCTCTACATACAGGTTAAAGACCCCAGTCCTCTCTACATACAGGTTATAGACCCCAGTCCTCTCTACATACAGGTTATAGACCCCAGTCCTCTCTACATACAGGTTATAGACCCCAGTCCTCTCTACATACAGGTTATAGTATAGACCCCAGTCCTCCCTACATACAGGTTATAGACCCCAGTCCTCTCTACATACAGGTTATAGACCCCAGTCCTACATACAGGTTATAGACCCCAGTCCTCTCTACATACAGGTTATAGACTCCAGTCCTCTCTACATACAGGTTATAGACCCCAGTCCTCCCTACATACAGGTTATAGTATAGACCCCAGTCCTCTCTACATACAGGTTATAGACCCCAGTCATCTCTACATACAGGTTATAGTATAGACCCCAGTCCTCCCTACATACAGGTTATAGACCCCAGTCCTCTCTACATACAGGTTGTAGACCCCAGTCCTCTCTACATACAGGTTATAGACCCCAGTCCTCCCTACATACAGGTTATAGACCCCAGTCCTCCTTACATACAGGTTATAGACCCCAGTCCTCTCTACATACAGGTTAAAGACCCCAGTCCTCTCTACATACAGGTTATAGACCCCAGTCCTCTCTACATACAGGTTAAAGACCCCAGTCCTCCCTACATACAGGTTAACCCCCAGTCCTCCCTACATACAGGTTATAGACCCCAGTCCTCTCTCCATACAGGTTATAGACCCCAGTCCTCCCTACATACAGGTTATAGACCCCAGTCCTCCCTACATACAGGTTATAGACCCCAGTCCTATCTAGGTCACCCCAGTCCTCTCTACATACAGGTTATAGACCCCAGTCCTCTCTACATACAGGTTATAGTATAGACCCCAGTCCTCCCTACATACAGGTTATAGACCCCAGTCCTCCCTACATACAGGTTATAGTATAGACCCCAGTCCTCCCTACATACAGGTTATAGTATAGACCCCAGTCCTCTATACATACAGGTTAAAGACCCCAGTCCTCTCTACATACAGGTTATAGACCCCAGTCCTCTCTACATACAGGTTATAGACCCCAGTCCTCTCTACATACAGGTTATAGACCCCAGTCCTCTCTACATACAGGTTATAGACCCCAGTCCTCTCTACATACAGGTTAAAGTATAGACCCCAGTCCTATCTACATACAGGTCATAGACCCCAGTCCTCCCTACATACAGGTTATAGACCCCAGTCCTCTCTACATACAGGTTATAGACCCCAGTCCTCTCTACATACAGGTTATAGTATAGACCCCAGTCCTCCCTACATACAGGTTATAGTATAGACCCCAGTCCTCCCTACATACAGGTTATAGACCCCAGTCCTCTCTACATACAGGTTATAGACCCCAGTCCTCTCTACATACAGGTTATAGACCCCGGTCCTCTCTACATACAGGTTATAGATCCCAGTCCTCTCTACATACAGGTTATAGATCCCAGTCCTCTCTACATACAGGTTATAGACCCCAGTCCTCCCTACATACAGGTTATAGATGCCCCAGTCCTCTCTACATACAGGTTATAGACCCCAGTCCTCCCTACATACAGGTTATAGACCCCAGTCCTCTCTAGATACAGGTTATAGATCCCAGTCCTCTCTACATACAGGTTATAGACCCCAGTCCTCCCTACATACAGGTTATAGATCCCAGTCCTCTCTACATACAGGTTATAGTATAGACCCCAGTCCTATCTACATACAGGTCATAGACCCCAGTCCTCCCTACATACAGGTTATAGACCCCAGTCCTCTCTACATACAGGTTATAGACCCCAGTCCTCTCTACATACAGGTTATAGTATAGACCCCAGTCCTCCCTACATACAGGTTATAGTATAGACCCCAGTCCTCCCTACATACAGGTTATAGACCCCAGTCCTCTCTACATACAGGTTATAGACCCCAGTCCTCTCTACATACAGGTTATAGACCCCGGTCCTCTCTACATACAGGTTATAGATGCCAGTCCTCTCTACATACAGGTTATAGATCCCAGTCCTCTCTACATACAGGTTATAGTATAGACCCCAGTCCTCCCTACATACAGGTTATAGACCCCAGTCCTCTCTACATACAGGTTATAGACCCCAGTCCTCTCTACATACAGGTTATAGACCCCAGTCCTCTCTACATACAGGTTATAGACTCCAGTCCTCTCTACATACAGGTTATAGACCCCAGTCCTCCCTACATACAGGTTATAGACCCCAGTCCTCTCTACATACAGGTTATAGTATAGACCCCAGTCCTCTCTACATACAGGTTATAGACCCCAGTCATCTCTACATACAGGTTATAGTATAGACCCCAGTCCTCCCTACATACAGGTTATAGACCCCAGTCCTCTCTACATACAGGTTGTAGACCCCAGTCCTCTCTACATACAGGTTATAGACCCCAGTCCTCCCTACATACAGGTTATAGACCCCAGTCCTCCCTACATACAGGTTATAGACCCCAGTCCTCTCTACATACAGGTTAAAGACCCCAGTCCTCTCTACATACAGGTTATAGACCCCAGTCCTCTCTACATACAGGTTAAAGACCCCAGTCCTCCCTACATACAGGTTAACGACCCCAGTCCTCCCTACATACAGGTTATAGACCCCAGTCCTCTCTCCATACAGGTTATAGACCCCAGTCCTCCCTACATACAGGTTATAGACCCCAGTCCTCCCTACATACAGGTTATAGACCCCAGTCCTACATACAGGTCATAGACCCCAGTCCTCTCTACATACAGGTTATAGACCCCAGTCCTCTCTACATACAGGTTATAGTATAGACCCCAGTCCTCCCTACATACAGGTTATAGACCCCAGTCCTCCCTACATACAGGTTATAGTATAGACCCCAGTCCTCCCTACATACAGGTTATAGATAGACCCCAGTCCTCTCTACATACAGGTTAAAGACCCCAGTCCTCTCTACATACAGGTTATAGACCCCAGTCCTCTCTACATACAGGTTATAGACCCCAGTCCTCTCTACATACAGGTTATAGACCCCAGTCCTCTCTACATACAGGTTATAGACCCCAGTCCTCTCTACATACAGGTTAAAGTATAGACCCCAGTCCTATCTACATACAGGTCATAGACCCCAGTCCTCCCTACATACAGGTTATAGACCCCAGTCCTCTCTACATACAGGTTATAGACCCCAGTCCTCTCTACATACAGGTTATAGTACCCCAGTCCTCCCTACATACAGGTTATAGTATGGACCCCAGTCCTCCCTACATACAGGTTATAGACCCCAGTCCTCTCTACATACAGGTTATAGACCCCAGTCCTCTCTACATACAGGTTATAGACCCCGGTCCTCTCTACATACAGGTTATAGATCCCAGTCCTCTCTACATACAGGTTATAGATCCCAGTCCTCTCTACATACAGGTTATAGACCCCAGTCCTCCCTACATACAGGTTATAGATCCCAGTCCTCTCTACATACAGGTTATAGACCCCAGTCCTCCCTACATACAGGTTATAGACCCCAGTCCTCTCTAGATACAGGTTATAGATCCCCAGTCCTCTCTACATACAGGTTATAGACCCCAGTCCTCCCTACATACAGGTTATAGACCCAGTCCTCTCTACATACAGGTTATAGACCCCAGTCCTCTCTACATACAGGTTATAGACCCCAGTCCTCTCTACATACAGGTTATAGACCCCAGTCCTCTCTACATACAGGTTATAGACCCCAGTCCTCTCTACATACAGGTTATAGACCCCAGTCCTCTCTACATACAGGTTATAGACCCCAGTCCTCTCTACATACAGGTTATAGTATAGACCCCAGTCCTCCCTACATACAGGTTATAGACCCCAGTCCTCTCTACATACAGGTTATAGACCCCAGTCCTCTCTACATACAGGTTATAGACCCCAGTCCTCTCTACATACAGGTTATAGACTCCAGTCCTCTCTACATACAGGTTATAGACCCCAGTCCTCCCTACATACAGGTTATAGTATAGACCCCAGTCCTCTCTACATACAGGTTATAGACCCCAGTCATCTCTACATACAGGTTATAGTATAGACCCCAGTCCTCCCTACATACAGGTTATAGACCCCAGTCCTCTCTACATACAGGTTGTAGACCCCAGTCCTCTCTACATACAGGTTATAGACCCCAGTCCTCCCTACATACAGGTTATAGACCCCAGTCCTCCCTACATACAGGTTATAGACCCCAGTCCTCTCTACATACAGGTTAAAGACCCCAGTCCTCTCTACATACAGGTTATAGACCCCAGTCCTCTCTACATACAGGTTAAAGACCCCAGTCCTCCCTACATACAGGTTAACGACCCCAGTCCTCCCTACATACAGGTTATAGACCCCAGTCCTCTCTCCATACAGGTTATAGACCCCAGTCCTCCCTACATACAGGTTATAGACCCCAGTCCTCCCTACATACAGGTTATAGACCCCAGTCCTATCTACATACAGGTCATAGACCCCAGTCCTCTCTACATACAGGTTATAGACCCCAGTCCTCTCTACATACAGGTTATAGTATAGACCCCAGTCCTCCCTACATACAGGTTATAGACCCCAGTCCTCCCTACATACAGGTTATAGTATAGACCCCAGTCCTCCCTACATACAGGTTATAGTATAGACCCCAGTCCTCTACATACAGGTTAAAGACCCCAGTCCTCTCTACATACAGGTTATAGACCCCAGTCCTCTCTACATACAGGTTATAGACCCCAGTCCTCTCTACATACAGGTTATAGACCCCAGTCCTCTCTACATACAGGTTATAGACCCCAGTCCTCTCTACATACAGGTTAAAGTATAGACCCCAGTCCTATCTACATACAGGTCATAGACCCCAGTCCTCCCTACATACAGGTTATAGACCCCAGTCCTCTCTACATACAGGTTATAGACCCCAGTCCTCTCTACATACAGGTTATAGTATAGACCCCAGTCCTCCCTACATACAGGTTATAGTATAGACCCCAGTCCTCCCTACATACAGGTTATAGACCCCAGTCCTCTCTACATACAGGTTATAGACCCCAGTCCTCTCTACATACAGGTTATAGACCCCGGTCCTCTCTACATACAGGTTATAGATCCCAGTCCTCTCTACATACAGGTTATAGATCCCAGTCCTCTCTACATACAGGTTATAGACCCCAGTCCTCCCTACATACAGGTTATAGATCCCAGTCCTCTCTACAGGTTATAGACCCCAGTCCTCCCTACATACAGGTTATAGACCCCAGTCCTCTCTACATACAGGTTATAGATCCCAGTCCTCTCTACATACAGGTTATAGACCCCAGTCCTCCCTACATACAGGTTATAGATCCCAGTCCTCTCTACATACAGGTTATAGACCCCAGTCCTCTCTACATACAGGTTATAGACCCCAGTCCTCCCTACATACAGGTTATAGACCCCAGTCCTCCCTACATACAGGTTATAGACCCCAGTCCTCTCTACATACAGGTTATAGACCCCAGTCCTCCTACAGTTATAGACCCCGTCCTCTCTACATACAGGTTATAGATCCCAGTCCTCTCTACATACAGGTTATAGATCCCAGTCCTCTCTACATACAGGTTATAGACCCCAGTCCTCCCTACATACAGGTTATAGATGAGTCCCCAGTTATAGACCCCAGTCCTCCCTACATACAGGTTATAGACCCCAGTCCTCTCTAGATACAGGTTATAGATCCCAGTCCTCTCTACATACAGGTTATAGACCCCAGTCCTCCCTACATACAGGTTATAGACCCCAGTCCTCTCTACATACAGGTTATAGATAGACCCCAGTCCTCTCTACATACAGGTTAGACCCCAGTCCTCCCTAGGTTATAGACCCCAGTCCTCTCTACATACAGGTTATAGACCCCAGTCCTCTCTACATACAGGTTATAGTATAGACCCCAGTCCTCTCTACATACAGGTTATAGACCCCAGTCCTCCCTACATACAGGTTATAGACCCCAGTCCTCTCTACATACAGGTTATAGACCCCAGTCCTCTCTACATACAGGTTATAGACCCCGGTCCTCTCTACATACAGGTTATAGATGCCAGTCCTCTCTACATACAGGTTATAGATCCCAGTCCTCTCTACATACAGGTTATAGACCCCAGTCCTCCCTACATACAGGTTATAGACCCCAGTCCTCTCTACATACAGGTTATAGACCCCAGTCCTCTCTACATACAGGTTATAGACCCCAGTCCTCTCTACATACAGGTTATAGACCCCAGTCCTCTCTACATACAGGTTATAGACCCCAGTCCTCCCTACATACAGGTTATAGACCCCAGTCCTCTCTACATACAGGTTATAGTATAGACCCCAGTCCTCTCTACATACAGGTTATAGACCCCAGTCATCTCTACATACAGGTTATAGTATAGACCCCAGTCCTCCCTACATACAGGTTATAGACCCCAGTCCTCTCTACATACAGGTTATAGACCCCAGTCCTCTCTACATACAGGTTATAGACCCCAGTCCTCCCTACATACAGGTTATAGACCCCAGTCCTCCCTACATACAGGTTATAGACCCCAGTCCTCTCTACATACAGGTTAAAGACCCCAGTCCTCTCTACATACAGGTTATAGACCCCAGTCCTCTCTACATACAGGTTAAAGACCCCAGTCCTCCCTACATACAGGTTAACGACCCCAGTCCTCCCTACATACAGGTTATAGACCCCAGTCCTCTCTCATACAGGTTATAGACCCCAGTCCTCCCTACATACAGGTTATAGACCCCAGTCCTCCCTACATACAGGTTATAGACCCCAGTCCTATCTACATACAGGTTATAGACCCCAGTCCTCTCTACATACAGGTTATAGACCCCAGTCCTCTCTACATACAGGTTATAGTATAGACCCCAGTCCTCCCTACATACAGGTTATAGACCCCAGTCCTCCCTACATACAGGTTATAGTATAGACCCCAGTCCTCCCTACATACAGGTTATAGTATAGACCCCAGTCCTCTATACATACAGGTTAAAGACCCCAGTCCTCTCTACATACAGGTTATAGACCCCAGTCCTCTCTACATACAGGTTATAGACCCCAGTCCTCTCTACATACAGGTTATAGACCCCAGTCCTCTCTACATACAGGTTATAGACCCCAGTCCTCTCTACATACAGGTTAAAGTATAGACCCCAGTCCTATCTACATACAGGTCATAGACCCCAGTCCTCCCTACATACAGGTTATAGACCCCAGTCCTCTCTACATACAGGTTATAGACCCCAGTCCTCTCTACATACAGGTTATAGTATAGACCCCAGTCCTCCCTACATACAGGTTATAGTATAGACCCCAGTCCTCCCTACATACAGGTTATAGACCCCAGTCCTCTCTACATACAGGTTATAGACCCCAGTCCTCTCTACATACAGGTTATAGACCCCAGTCCTCTCTACATACAGGTTATAGATCCCAGTCCTCTCTACATACAGGTTATAGATCCCAGTCCTCTCTACATACAGGTTATAGACCCCAGTCCTCCCTACATACAGGTTATAGATCCCAGTCCTCTCTACATACAGGTTATAGACCCCAGTCCTCCCTACATACAGGTTATAGACCCCAGTCCTCTCTAGATACAGGTTATAGATCCCAGTCCTCTCTACATACAGGTTATAGACCCCAGTCCTCCCTACATACAGGTTATAGATCCCAGTCCTCTCTACATACAGGTTATAGATCCCAGTCCTCTCTACATACAGGTTATAGACCCCAGTCCTCTCTACATACAGGTTATAGACCCCAGTCCTCTCTACATACAGGTTATAGACCCCAGTCCTCTCTACATACAGGTTATAGACCCCAGTCCTCTCTACATACAGGTTATAGACCCCAGTCCTCTCTACATACAGGTTATAGTATAGACCCCAGTCCTCCCTACATACAGGTTATAGACCCCAGTCCTCTCTACATACAGGTTATAGACCCCAGTCCTCTCTACATACAGGTTATAGACCCCAGTCCTCTCTACATACAGGTTATAGACTCCAGTCCTCTCTACATACAGGTTATAGACCCCAGTCCTCCCTACATACAGGTTATAGTATAGACCCCAGTCCTCTCTACATACAGGTTATAGACCCCAGTCCTCTCTACATACAGGTTATAGTATAGACCCCAGTCCTCCCTACATACAGGTTATAGACCCCAGTCCTCTCTACATACAGGTTATAGACCCCAGTCCTCTCTACATACAGGTTATAGACTCCAGTCCTCTCTACATACAGGTTATAGACCCCAGTCCTCCCTACATACAGGTTATAGACCCCAGTCCTCTCTACATACAGGTTAAAGACCCCAGTCCTCTCTACATACAGGTTATAGACCCCAGTCCTCTCTACATACAGGTTAAAGACCCCAGTCCTCCCTACATACAGGTTAAGACCCCAGTCCTCCCTACATACAGGTTATAGACCCCAGTCCTCTCTCCATACAGGTTATAGACCCCAGTCCTCCCTACATACAGGTTATAGACCCCAGTCCTCCCTACATACAGGTTATAGACCCCAGTCCTCTACATACAGGTCATAGACCCCAGTCCTCTCTACATACAGGTTATAGACCCCAGTCCTCTCTACATACAGGTTATAGTATAGACCCCAGTCCTCCCTACATACAGGTTATAGACCCCAGTCCTCCCTACATACAGGTTATAGTATAGACCCCAGTCCTCCCTACATACAGGTTATAGTATAGACCCCAGTCCTCTATACATACAGGTTAAAGACCCCAGTCCTCTCTACATACAGGTTATAGACCCCAGTCCTCTCTACATACAGGTTATAGACCCCAGTCCTCTCTACATACAGGTTATAGACCCCAGTCCTCTCTACATACAGGTTATAGACCCCAGTCCTCTCTACATACAGGTTAAAGTATAGACCCCAGTCCTCCCTACATACAGGTCATAGACCCCAGTCCTCCCTACATACAGGTTATAGACCCCAGTCCTCTCTACATACAGGTTATAGACCCCAGTCCTCTCTACATACAGGTTATAGTATAGACCCCAGTCCTCCCTACATACAGGTTATAGATAGACCCCAGTCCTCCCTACATACAGGTTATAGACCCCAGTCCTCTCTACATACAGGTTATAGACCCCAGTCCTCTCTACATACAGGTTATAGACCCCAGTCCTCTCTACATACAGGTTATAGATCCCAGTCCTCTCTACATACAGGTTATAGATCCCAGTCCTCTCTACATACAGGTTATAGACCCCAGTCCTCCCTACATACAGGTTATAGATCCCAGTCCTCTCTACATACAGGTTATAGACCCCAGTCCTCCCTACATACAGGTTATAGACCCCAGTCCTCTCTAGATACAGGTTATAGATCCCAGTCCTCTCTACATACAGGTTATAGACCCCAGTCCTCCCTACATACAGGTTATAGACCCCAGTCCTCTCTACATACAGGTTATAGACCCCAGTCCTCTCTACATACAGGTTATAGACCCCAGTCCTCTCTACATACAGGTTATAGACCCCAGTCCTCTCTACATACAGGTTATAGACCCCAGTCCTCTCTACATACAGGTTATAGACCCCAGTCCTCTCTACATACAGGTTATAGACCCCAGTCCTCTCTACATACAGGTTATAGACCCCAGTCCTCTCTACATACAGGTTATAGACCCCAGTCCTCTCTACATACAGGTTATAGACCCCAGTCCTCTCTACATACAGGTTATAGACCCCAGTCCTCTCTACATACAGGTTATAGACCCCAGTCCTCTCTACATACAGGTTATAGATCCCAGTCAGGTTATAGACCCCAGTCCTCCCTACATACAGGTTATAGACCCCAGTCCTCTCTACATACAGGTTATAGACCCCAGTCCTCTCTACATACAGGTTATAGACCCCAGTCCTCTCTACATACAGGTTATAGACCCCAGTCCTCTCTACATACAGGTTATAGACCCCAGTCCTCTCTACATACAGGTTATAGACCCCAGTCCTCTCTACATACAGGTTATAGACCCCAGTCCTCTCTACATACAGGTTATAGACCCCAGTCCTCCCTACATACAGGTTATAGACCCCAGTCCTCTCTACATACAGGTTATAGACCCCAGTCCTCTCTACATACAGGTTATAGACCCCAGTCCTCTCTACATACAGGTTATAGACCCCAGTCCTCCCTACATACAGGTTATAGACCCCAGTCCTCTCTACATACAGGTTATAGTACCCCAGTCCTCTCTACATACAGGTTATAGACCCCAGTCATCTCTACATACAGGTTATAGTATAGACCCCAGTCCTCCCTACATACAGGTTATAGACCCCAGTCCTCTCTACATACAGGTTATAGACCCCAGTCCTCTCTACATACAGGTTAAAGACCCCAGTCCTCTCTACATACAGGTTATAGACCCCAGTCCTCCCTACATACAGGTTATAGACCCCAGTCCTCTCTACATACAGGTTAAAGACCCCAGTCCTCTCTACATACAGGTTATTGACCCCAGTCCTCTCTACATACAGGTTAAAGACCCCAGTCCTCCCTACATACAGGTTAACGACCCCAGTCCTCCCTACATACAGGTTATAGACCCCAGTCCTCTCTCCATACAGGTTATAGACCCCAGTCCTCCCTACATACAGGTTATAGACCCCAGTCCTCCCTACATACAGGTTATAGACCCCAGTCCTATCTACATACAGGTCATAGACCCCAGTCCTCTCTACATACAGGTTATAGACCCCAGTCCTCTCTACATACAGGTTATAGTATAGACCCCAGTCCTCCCTACATACAGGTTATAGACCCCAGTCCTCCCTACATACAGGTTATAGTATAGACCCCAGTCCTCCCTACATACAGGTTATAGTATAGACCCCAGTCCTCTATACATACAGGTTAAAGACCCCAGTCCTCTCTACATACAGGTTATAGACCCCAGTCCTCTCTACATACAGGTTATAGACCCCAGTCCTCTCTACATACAGGTTATAGACCCCAGTCCTCTCTACATACAGGTTATAGACCCCAGTCCTCTCTACATACAGGTTATAGACCCCAGTCCTATCTACATACAGGTCATAGACCCCAGTCCTCCCTACATACAGGTTATAGACCCCAGTCCTCTACATACAGGTTATAGACCCCAGTCCTCTCTACATACAGGTTATAGACCCCAGTCCTCCCTACATACAGGTTATAGTATAGACCCCAGTCCTCCCTACATACAGGTTATAGACCCCAGTCCTCTCTACATACAGGTTATAGACCCCAGTCCTCTCTACATACAGGTTATAGACCCCAGTCCTCTCTACATACAGGTTATAGATCCCCAGTCCTCTCTACATACAGGTTATAGATCCCAGTCCTCTCTACATACAGGTTATAGACCCCAGTCCTCCCTACATACAGGTTATAGATCCCAGTCCTCTCTACATACAGGTTATAGACCCCAGTCCTCCCTACATACAGGTTATAGACCCCAGTCCTCTCTAGATACAGGTTATAGACCCAGTCCTCTCTACATACAGGTTATAGACCCCAGTCCTCCCTACATACAGGTTATAGACCCAGTCCTCTCTACATACAGGTTATAGATCCCAGTCCTCTCTACATACAGGTTATAGACCCCAGTCCTCCCTACATACAGGTTATAGACCCCAGTCCTCTCTACATACAGGTTATAGACCCCAGTCCTCTCTACATACAGGTTATAGACCCCAGTCCTCTCTACATACAGGTTATAGACCCCAGTCCTCTCTACAGGTTATAGACCCCAGTCCTCTCTACATACAGGTTATAGACCCCAGTCCTCTCTACATACAGGTTATAGACCCCAGTCCTCTCTACATACAGGTTATAGACCCCAGTCCTCTCTACATACAGGTTATAGACCCCAGTCCTCTCTACATACAGGTTATAGACCCAGTCCTCCCTACATACAGGTTATAGACCCCAGTCCTCTCTACATACAGGTTATAGACCCCAGTCCTCTCTACATACAGGTTATAGTATAGACCCCAGTCCTCCCTACATACAGGTTATAGACCCCAGTCCTCTCTACATACAGGTTAAAGACCCCAGTCCTCTCTACATACAGGTTATAGACCCCAGTCCTCTCTACATACAGGTTATAGACCCCAGTCCTCCTACATACAGGTTATAGACCCCAGTCCTCTCTACATACAGGTTACCCCAGTCCTCTCTACATACAGGTTATAGACCCCAGTCCTCCCTACATACAGGTTATAGACCCCAGTCCTCCCTACATACAGGTTATAGGTATAGACCCCAGTCCTCCTACATACAGGTTATAGACCCCAGTCCTCCCTACATACAGGTTATAGACCCCAGTCCTCCCTACATACAGGTTATAGACCCCAGTCCTCCCTACATACAGGTTATAGACCCCAGTCCTCTCTACATACAGGTTATAGACCCCAGTCCTCTCTACATACAGGTTATAGACCCCAGTCCTCCCTACATACAGGTTATAGACCCCAGTCCTCTCTACATACAGGTTATAGACCCCAGTCCTCCCTACATACAGGTTATAGACCCCAGTCCTCTCTACATACAGGTTATAGACCCCAGTCCTCTCTACATACAGGTTATAGACCCCAGTCCTCTCTACATACAGGTTATAGACCCCAGTCCTCTCTACATACAGGTTATAGACCCCAGTCCTCTCTACATACAGGTTATAGACCCCAGTCCTCTCTACATACAGGTTATAGACCCCAGTCCTCTCTACATACAGGTTATAGACCCCAGTCCTCTCTACATACAGGTTATAGACCCCAGTCCTCC
>NW_024609632.1:237500-250000 GCF_018296145.1 Oncorhynchus tshawytscha | reverse complement strand
TTACACTATATTATTAGAGGGAGTTTACACTATATTATTAGAGGGAGTTTACACTATATTATTAGAGGGAGTTTACACTATATTATTAGAGGGAGTTTACACTATATTATTAGAGGGAGTTTTTAGACTATATTATTAGAGGGAGTTTACACTTATTAGAGGGAGTTTATTATTAGAGGGAGTTTACACTATATTATTAGAGGGAGTTTACACTATATTATTCGAGGGAGTTTACACTATATTATTAGAGGGAGTTTACACTATATTATTAGAGGGAGTTTACACTATATTCATAGAGGGAGTTTACACTATATTATTAGAGGGAGTTTACAATATATTTATATAGAGAGTTTACACTATATTCACAGAGGGAGTTTACACTATATTATTAGAGGGAGTTTACACTACATTATTAGAGGGAGTTTACACTACATTATTAGAGGGAGTTTACACTACATTATTAGAGGGAGTTTATTTTCTAATGAGTGATGGGAAGTGAACAAGTGCACACTTCAGGAGAAATTACAGGCTATTGGGATGCAACCAGAGTGTGTGTGTCTGACGTGTCCATCTTCCTGTCTCTCTCTGTGTCTCTCCAGTCCCCACAGCGCCCCCGCAGGCTGTAGAGGTAACAGCAGTCAGCTCCTCCGCTATCAGATTCACCTGGAACCCTCCGCCTCAGCAGTTCATCAACGGGATCAACCAGGGATACAAGGTAGGAAAGGGCCAATCAACCAGGGATACAAGGTAGGAACCAGTCAATCAACCAGGGATACAAGGTAGGAACCAGTCAATCAACCAGGGATACAAGGTAGGAACCAGTCAATCAACCAGGGATACAAGGTAGGAACCAGCCAATCAACCAGGGATACAAGGTAGGAACCAGCCAATCAACCAGGGATACAAGGTAGGAACCAGCCAATCAACCAGGGATACAAGGTAGGAACCAGCCAATCAACCAGGGATACAAGGTAGGAACCAGCCAATCAACCAGGGATACAAGGTAGGAACCAGTCAGGAAACAGTAAGGGTTAGGTTTAGGTTTAGCCCACATTGTTCAGGATGTTTGTGTTCATGTTTTTCTGAAACATCTCCCCCTCTCTCTCTCTCTCTCTCTCTCTCTCTCTCTTTCTCTCTTTCTCTCTCTCTCTCTCTCCTCCCTCTCTCTCTCCCCTCTCTCTCTCGTCCCCTCTCTCTCCTCCCCTCTCTCTCCTCTCTCTCTCCTCACTCTCCTCCCCTCTCTCTCCCCTATCCTCCCCTCTCTCTCTCTCTCTCTCTTCCCCTCTCTCTCTCCCCTCTCTCACTTCTCTCTCCTCCCCTCTCCTCCCATCTCTCTCTTCCCCTCTCTCTCCCCTTCTCTCCTCCCCTCTCTCCTCCCCTCTCTCTTTTCCCCTCTCTCTCCTCCCCTCTCTCTCCCTCTTTCTCTCCTGTCTCTCCTCTCTCCCCTCTCTCTCCCTTCTCTCCTCCCCTCTCTCCTCCCCTCTCTCTCTTCCCCTCTCTCTCCTCCCCTCTCTCACTTCTCTCTCCTCCCCTCTCCTCCCATCTCTCTCTTCCCCTCTCTCCCCTTCTCTCCTCCCCTCTCTCCTCCCCTCTCTCTTTTCCCCTCTCTCTCCTCCCCTCTCTCTCCCTCTTTCTCTCCTGTCTCTCCTCTCTCCCCTCTCTCTCCCCTTCTCTCCTCCCCTCTCTCCTCCCCTCTCTCTCTTCCCCTCTCTCTCCCCTCTCTCTACTCCCCTCTCTCTCCCCCTCTTTCTCTCCTCTCTCTCCTCTCTCTCCTTCTCTCTCCCTCTCTCTCCCTCTCTCCCCTCCTTACCCTCTCCTCGTCTTTCTCTCCTCTCTCCCCTCACCCCTCTATCTTTCCCTCTCTCTCATTCAGTTGCTAGTCTGGCCAGAGCACTCCCCCGAGGCTGTAACCATAGTGACCATCACCCCCGACTACCCCGGTTCCCGCCTCACCGGATTGGTTGTTGGACTAAGGAAGTTCACCTGGTATCTAGGCTCCACCCTCTGCTTCACCACACCCGGCGATGGACCCAAGAGCCCTCCCATACTGCTACAGACACACGAAGACAGTACGCACACACACACACACACACACAGACACACACACACACACGCACACGCACACACACACACGCACACACACAGACACAGACACGCACACACACACACGCACACACACACAAACACACACACACACAAACACACATACACACACACATACGCACGCGCGCGCACACATGCACGCACGCACACACACACACACACACACACACACTTCTCTCGCCCTCGCTCCCCCTTCTCTCTCCCTCTCCCCTTCTCTCTCCCTCTCTCCCCCTTATCCCTCCCTCTCTCCCCCTTCTCTCTCCCTCTCTCCCCCTTATCACTCCCTCTCTCCCCCCTTTTCTCTCCCTCTATCCCCCTTCTCTCTCCCTCCTCTCCCCCTTCTCTCTCCCTCTCTCCCCCCCTTCTCTCACCCTCTCCCCCTTCTCTCTCCCTTTCTCCCCCTTCTCTCTCCTCTCTCTCCCCATCTCTCTCCCTCTCTCCCCCTTCTCTCCCTCTCTCCCCCTTTCTCTCTCCCTCTCTCCCCCTTCTCTCTCCCTCTCTCCCCCCTTCTCTCTCCATCTATCCCCCTTCTCTCTCCCTCTATCCCCTTCTCTCTCCCTCTCTCCCCCTTCTCTCCCTCTATCCCCCTTCTCTCTTCCTCTCTCCCCCTTCTCTCTCCCTCTATCCCCCTTCTCTCCCCTCTATCCCCCTTCTCTCTCCCTCTATCCCCCTTCTCTCTCCCTCTCTCCCCCTTCTCTCTCCCTCTATCCCTCCCTTCTCTCTTCCTCTCTGGGAATTGTACAATAGATATTGATTGGGTGTAGGGCGTGTATCAGGGTTAACGGTGGGTATAATTAATGAACAATAGATATTGATTGTGTGTGTGTGTGTGTGTCTGTGTCTATGTGTGTGTGTGTGTGTGCGTATGTGTCTGTGTATATGTGTGTTCGTTCGTGTGTCTGTGTGTGTGTGTGTGTGTGTGTGTGTGTGTGTGTCTGTTTCTGTGTCTGTGTGTCTGTGTGTCTGTGTGTGTGTGTGTGTGTGGTGTGTGTGTGTGTGTGTGTGTGTGTGTGTGTGTGTGTGTGTGTGTGTGTGTGTGTGTGTGTGTGTGTGTGTGTGTGTGTGTGTGTGTGTGTGTGTGTGTGTGTGTGTGTGTGTGTGTGCGTGTGTGTGTGTACAGCTCCAGGTCCGGTGGGTCACTTGAGCTTCACTGAGATCCTGGACACGTCTCTGAGGGTGAGCTGGGCAGAGCCTAAAGACAAGAACGGCATCATCACAGGTGAGATGGAACACTGGGGTACTCTAGAACCCTGCTCTAGAACTACAACACTAGAACTATACTCTAGAACTACAACACTAGAACTATACTCTAGAACTACAACACTAGAACTCTGCTCTAGAACTACAACACTAGAACTCTGCTCTAGAACTACAACACTAGAACTCTGCTCTAGAACTTCAACACTAGAACTCTGCTCTAGAACTTCAACACTAGAACTATACTCTATGACTACAACACTAGAACTCTGCTCTAGAACTACAACATTAGAACTGCTCTAGAACTAAATGTATTTTCTCATTCCATGGCACTGTGTGCTCACGTAGGCCTAAATGTGTTTATGAATAACATCTATACAACGTCTATACAAAGTCTATGCAACGTCTATACAACGTCTATACAACGTCTATGCAACGTCTATACAACGTCTATACAACGTCTATGCAACGTCTATACAACGCCTATACAACGTCTATGCAACGTCTATGCAACGTCTATACATGCAACATCTATACAACGTCTATGCAACGTCTATACAAAGTCTATGCAACGTCTATACAACGTCTATACAACGTCTATGCAACGTCTATACAACGCCTATACAACGTCTATGCAACGTCTATGCAACGTCTATGCAATGCCTATACAACGTCTATGCAACGTACTAGGCTCCTGTCAGTTGTAGCTTTGCCTATGTGAGGTAGATTCTCAAAACAATCCTTCGTTGATATGGCATTATAGAAGGACTGAGTTTGGACGAGCCTGTCTTTGGTAGTTGGACGAGCCTGTCTTTGGTAGTTGGACGAGCCAGTCTTTGGTAGTTGGACGAGCCAGTCTTTGGTAGTTGGACGAGCCTGTCTTTGGTAGTTGGACGAGCCAGTCTTTGGTAGTTGGACGAGCCTGTCTTTGGTAGTTGGATGAGCCTGTCTTTGGTAGTTGGACGAGCCTGTCTTTGGTAGTTGGACAAGCCAGTCTTTGGTAGTTGGACGAGCCTGTCTTTGGTAGTTGGACGAGCCTGTCTTTGGTAGTTGGACAAGCCAGTCTTTGGTAGTTGGACGAGCCTGTCTTTGGTAGTTGGACAAGCCAGTCTTTGGTAGTTGGACGAGCCTGTCTTTGGTAGTTGGACGAGCCTGTCTTTGGTAGTTGGACGAGCCTGTCTTTGGTAGTTGGACAAGCCAGTCTTTGGTAGTTGGACGAGCCAGTCTAAGGTAATTGGACGAGCCTGTCTTTGGTAGTTGGACGAGCCTGTCTTTGGTAGTTGGACGAGCCTGTCTTTGGTAGTTGGACAAAGGGCGCTCTTTGAAAAGGGGGCTGGATAGACTACTTGAACAAGTGAAATGCAGGTATGTGACTTGTGAATACTGAAAAGGCAAAAGGCTCCAAAATATGGTCAAAGCTGCTCTCAGAAGACCATTTAAAACCCCTTAATCCAATGAAACGAAATGGCAGGAAACCAATAATTATTTTGTGTTTCTAAATAGGAGATTAATCATAACAAAAGACACAACTCTCCTTCCATGGGCACTGTGTATAGGCTGTTCTTCCCAATACACTGTGTATAGGCTGTTCTTCACAATACACTGTGTATAGGCTGTGCTCCACAATACACTGTGTATAGGCTGTGTATAGGCTGTTCTTCCCAATACACTGTGTATAGGCTGTTCTTCACAATACACTGTGTCTAGGCTGTGTATAGGCTGTGCTCCACAATACACTGTGTATGGGCTGTGTATAGGCTGTTCTTCACAATACACTGTGCACAGGCTGTTCTTCACAATACACTGTGTACAGGCTGTGTATAGGCTGTTCTTCACAATACACTGTGTACAGGCTGTTCTTCACAATACACTGTGTACAGGCTGTGTATAGGCTGTTCTTCACAATACACTGTGTCTAGGCTGTTCTTCACAATACACTGTGTATAGGCTGTTCTTCACAATACACTGTGTATAGGCCGTGTATAGACTGTTCTTCACAATACACTGTGTATAGGCTGTGTATAGGCTGTGCTTCACAATACACTGTGTATAGGCTGTTCTTCACAATACACTGTGTATAGGCTGTCCTTCACAATACACTGTGTATAGGCTGTGCTTTCCAATACACTGTGTATAGGCTGTGCTTCCCAATACACTGTGTATATGCTGTGCTTCCCAATACACTGTGTATAGGCTGTGCATCACAATACACTGTGTATAGGCTGTGCTTCACAATACACTGTGTATAGGCTGTGTATATGCTGTTCTTCACACTACACTGTGTATAGGCTGTTCTTCACAATACACTGTGTATAGGCTGTGCTCCACAATACACTGTGTATAGGCTGTCCTTCACACTACACTGTGTATAGGCTGTGTATAGGCTGTGCTTCACAATACACTGTGTGTAGGCTGTGCTTCACAATACACTGTGTATATGCTGTGCTTCACAATACACTGTGTATAGGCTGTGCTTCACAATACACTGTGTATAGGCTGTGCTTTCCCAATACACTGTGTATAGGCTGTGCTTCACAATACACTGTGTATAGGCTGTGCTTTCCCAATACACTGTGTATAGGCTGTGCTTCACAATACACTGTGTATAGGCTGTGCCTCCACGGGCATAGCTCTAGAACTACCACACTAAAGTACATAGCTCTAGAACTACCACACTAAACTAAAGTACATAGCTCTAGAACTACCACACTAAAGTACATAGCTCTAGAACTACCACACTAAAGTACATAGCTCTAGAACTACCACACTAAAGTACATAGCTCCAGAACTACCACACTAAAGTACATAGCTCTAGAACTACCACACTAAAGTACATAGCTCTAGAACTACCACACTAAAGTACATAGCTCTAGAACTACCACACTAAAGTACATAGCTCTAGAACTACCACACTAAAGTGCATAGCTCTAGAACCTCACCACTAAAGTACATAGCTCTAGAACTACCACACTAAAGTACATAGCTCTAGAACTACCACACTAAAGTACATAGCTCTAGAACTAGAACAGTAAAGTAGTTAGCTCTAGAACCACAACACTAAAGTACATAGCTCTAGAACTACCACACTAAAGTACATAGCTCTAGAACTACCACACTAAAGTACATAGCTCTAGAACTACCACACTAAAGTACATAGCTCTAGAACTACAACACTAAAGTACATAGCTCTAGAACTACAACACTAAAGTACATAGCTCTAGAACTACCACACTAAAGTACATAGCTCTAGAACTACCACACTAAAGTACATAGCTCTAGAACTACCACACTAAAGTACATAGCTCTAGAACTACCACACTAAAGTACATAGCTCTAGAACTACAACACTAAAGTACATAGCTCTAGAATACTAAATTACATAGCTCTAGAACTACAACACTAAAGTATATAGCTCTAGAACTAGAACAGTAAAGTAGTTATCTCTAGAACCTCAACACTAAAGTGCATAGCTCTAGAACTAGAACAGTAAAGTAGTTAGCTCTAGAACTAGAACAGTAAAGTATATAGCTCTAGAACTACCACACTAAAGTACATAGCTCTAGAATTCTAAATTACATAGCTCTAGAACTACAACACTAAAGTACATAGCTCTAGAACTACCACACTAAAGTACATAGCTCTAGAACTAGAACAGTAAAGTAGTTAGCTCTAGAACTAGAACAGTAAAGTACATAGTTCTAGAACTACAACACTAAAGTACATAGCTCTAGAACTACAACACTAAAGTGCATAGCTCTAGAACTACAACACTAAAGTACATAGCTCTAGAATACTAAATTACATAGCTCTAGAACTACAACACTAAAGTACATAGCTCTAGAACTACCACACTATAGTACATAGCTCTAGAACTACAACACTAAAGTACATAGCTCTAGAACTACAACACTAAAGTACATAGCTCTAGAACTACAACACTAAAGTACATAGCTCTAGAACTACAACACTAAAGTACATAGCTCTAGAATATTAAATCTAGAGCACTGGAACTGTACATTACTCTAGAACCACAACACTATTACTTTACTCTGCTCTAGACCTACAACACTAGAACTCTACTCTGGTCTAGAATGAGAACAATAGAACTGTACTCTGGTCCAGAACAAGAACACTATTACTTTACTCTGCTCTAGAACTACAACACTAAAACTCTAAACTGCTCTTGAACTACAACACTAAAACTCTAAACTGTTCTTGAACTACAACACTAAAACTCTAAACTGCTCTAGAACTACAACACTAAAACTCTAAACTGCTCTAGAACTACAACACTAAAACTCTAAACTGCTCTAGAACTACAACACTAAAACTCTAAACTGCTCTAGAACTACAACACTAAAACTCTAAACTGCTCTAGAACTACAACACTAAAACTCTAAACTGCTCCAGAACTACAACACTAAAACTCTAAACTGCTCTAGAACTACAACACTAAAACTCTAAACTGCTCTAGAACTACAACACTAAAACTCTAAACTGCTCTAGAACTAAAACTCTAAACTGCTCTAGAACTACAACTCTAAACTGCTCTAGAACTACAACACTAAAACTCTAAACTGCTCTAGAACTACAACACTAAAACTCTAAACTGCTCTAGAACTACAACTCTAAACTGCTCTAGAACTACAACACTAAAACTCTAAACTGCTCTAGAACTACAACACTAAAACTCTAAACTGCTCTAGAACTACAACACTACAACTCTAACTGCTCTAGACTGCTCTAACTGCAACACTAAAACTCTAAACTGCTCCAGAACTACAACACTAAAACTCTAAACTGCTCTAGAACTACAACACTAAAACTCTAACTGCTCAGACCTCTAACACTAAAACTCTAAACTGCTCTAGAACTACAACTCTAAACTGCTCTAGAACTACAACACTACTCTAAACTGCTCTAGAACTACACTCTAAACTGCTCTAGAACTCTAAACTGCTCAGAACTACAACACTAAAACTCTAAACTGCTCTAGAACTCAACTCTAAAACTCTAAACTGCTCTAGAACTACAACTCTAAATCTAGAACTACAACACTAAAACTCTAAACTGCTCTAGAACTACAAGACTAAAACTCTAAACTGCTCTCAGAACTAACAACTCTAAACTGATAAAGACCTCTAAACTGCTCTCAGAACCAACACTAAAACTCTAAACTGCTCTAGAACTACAACACTAATACTCTAGACTGCTCTAAACTGATATCAGAAAACTCTAAACTGCTCTAGAACTACAACCTCTAACTGCTCTAGAACAAACACTAAAACTCTAAACTGCTCAGACAACATAGAACTACAACACTAAAGACCTCTAAACTGCTCTAGAATCAGACCTCTAACTGATACCTCAACACCTAACTCAGACCTCTAACTGATATCAGACCTCTAACTGTTATCAGACCTCTAGATATCAGACCTCAAGACCTCTAAACTGACCTCTAACTGATATCAGACCTCTACTCTGATATCAGACCTCTAACTGATATCAGACCTCTAACTGATATCAGACCTCTACTAAAGACTCTAAATCAGACCTCTAACTGATATCAGACCTCTAACTGAATCAGACCTAATCAGACCTCTAAAACTGCTAACTGATATCAGACCTCTAACTATATCAGACCTCTAACTGATATCAGACTCTAGATATCAGACCTCTAACTATATCAGACCTCTAACTGATATCAGACCTCTAGACCTCTAACTCAGACCTCTAACTGCTATATATATCAAGACCTCTAACTGATATCAGACCTCTATATCAGACCTCTAACTGATATCAGACCTCTAACTGATATCAGACCTCTAACTGATATCAGACCTCTAGATATCAGACCTCTAACTGATATCAGACCTCTAACTGATATCAGACCTCTAACTGATATCAGACCTCTATATCAGACCTCTAACTGATATCAGACCTCTAACTATATCAGACCTCTAACTGATATCAGACCTCTAACTTATATCAGACCTCTAACTGATATCAGACCTCAGACCTCTAACTGATATCAGACCTCTAACTTATATCAGACCTCTAACTGATATCAGACCTAACTTATATCAGACCTCTAACTGATATCAGACCTCTAACTGATATCAGACCTCTAACTGATATCAGACCTCTAACTGATATCAGACCTCTAATATCAGACCTCTAACTGTATCAGACCTCTAACTTATATCAGACCTCTAACTGATATCAGACCTCTAACTGATATCAGACCTCTAACTTTATCAGACCTCTAACTTATCAGACCTCTAACTATCAGACCTCTAACTGATATCAGACCTCTATTATATCAGACCTCTAACTCTCTAACTGATATCAGACCTCTAACTGATATCAGACCTCTAACTTATATCAGACCTCTAACTGATATCAGACCTCTAACTATCAGACCTATATCAGACCTCTAACTGATATCAGACCTAACTGATATCAGACCTCTAACTGATATCAGACCTCTAACTGATATCAGACCTCTAACTGATATCAGATAACTTATATCAGACCTCTAACTATCACAGACCTCTAACTGATATCAGACCTCTAACTTATATCAGACCTCTATCAGACCTCTAACTGATATCAGACCTCTAACTTATATCAGACCTCTAACTGATATCAGACCTCTAACTTATATCAGACCTCTAACTTATATCAGACCTCTAACTTATATCAGACCTCTAACTTATATCAGACCTCTAACTGATATCAGACAGACCTCTAACTTATATCAGACCTCTAACTTATATCAGACCTCTAACTTATATCAGACCTCTAACTGATATCAGACCTCTAACTGATATCAGACCTCTAACTGATATCAGACCTCTAACTGATATCAGACCTCTAACTGATATCAGACCTCTAACTAACTGATATCAGACCTCTAACTGATATCAGACCTCTAACTTATATCAGACCTCTAACTAACTATATCAGACCTCTAACTTATATCAGACCTCTAACTGATATCAGACCTCTAACTTATATCAGACCTCTATATCAGACCTTATATCAGACCTCTAACTATATCAGACCTCTAACTATATCAGACCTCTAACTGATATCAGACCTAACTGATATCAGACCTCTAACTGATATCAGACCTAACTGATATCAGACCTCTAACTTATATCAGACCTCTAACTTATATCAGACCTCTAACTGATATCAGACCTCTAACTGATATCAGACCTATCAGACCTCTAACTGATATCAGACCTCTCTATATCTCTAACTTATATCAGACCTCTATATCAGACCTCTAACTATATCAGACCTCTAACTTATATCAGACCTCTAACTTATATCAGACCTCTAACTTATATCAGACCTCTAACTGATATCAGACCTCTAACTGATATCAGACCTCTAACTATCATAACTCAGACCTCTAACTTATATCAGACCTCTAACTTATATCAGACCTCTAACTTATATCAGACCTCTAACTGATATCAGATAACTGTCAGACCAACTCTAACTCTATATCAGACCTCTAACTTACCTCTAACTTGATATCAGACCTCAGATATCAGACCTCTAACTTATATCAGACCTAACTTATCAGACCTCTAACTTATATCAGACCTCTAACTTATATCAGACCTCTAACTTATATCAGACCTCTAACTTATATCAGACCTTATAACTGTATATCAGACCTCTAACTGGACCTCTTATATCAGACTTATATCAGACCTCTGACCTCTAACCAGACCTCTAACTGTGACCTGTGGGACATATCAGACCTAGTCTTGTCCATCTAGGTCTACTGATCCCCTTATACCTTGTCTGGAAACATTGATATTTCTCAGATAACTGTTAACCAATACCAGACATAATTAACCATACAGGCTATAAAGCCTTGGCTACAGGTTAAACCATTTACACCTCTGATTTTCTCCCCATTATAACTGTGTAGGGGGGTAGATAACAGAGGTTCCCTGTTAGAGGAATTTAATTTACTCTGATTTTCTCCCCATTATAACTGTGTAGGGGGTATAACAGTGGTTCCCTGTTAGAGGAATTTAATTTACTCTGATTTTCTCCCCATTATAACTGTGTAGGGGGTAGATAACAGTGGTTCCCTGTTAGAGGAATTTAATTTACTCTGATTTTCTCCCCATTATAACTGTGTAGGGGGTAGATAACAGAGGTTCCCTGTTAGAGGAATTTAATTTACTCTGATTTTCTCCCCATTATAACTGTGTAGGGGGTAGATAACAGTGGTTTCCTTGACAAGGGTAGAAATGGAGCTTTCCAGAAATGCCAGAAGTTGTTTACTGTCCTGCTAATGGTCAACAAACAGCATTAGTGTTTCCCAGGAAACAGGAAAAAAGAAACCACAACTTATATTTGCTGACCGCCACACGATGCAACACAGATGAATGAATAACAACACTGGAACACTAAATATATAGCTTTAGAACTAGAACAGTAAAGTAGTTAGCTCTAGAACCTCACCACTAAAGTACATAGCTCTAGAACTACCACATTAAAGTACATAGCTCTAGAACTACCACACTAAAGTACATAGCTCTAGAACTAGAACAGTAAAGTAGTTAGCTCTAGAACCTCAACACTAAGGTCCATAGCTCTAGAACTACCACACTAAAGTACATAGCTCTAGAACTAGAACAGTAAAGTAGTTAGCTCTAGAACCTCAACACTAAAGTACATAGCTCTAGAACTACCACACTAAAGTACATAGCTCTAGAACTACCACACTAAAGTACATAGCTCTAGAATACTAAATTACATAGCTCTAGAACTACCACACTGGGTGCATAGCTCTAGAACTACCACACTAAAGTGCATAGCTCTAGAACTACCACACTAAAGTGCATATCTCTAGAACTACAACACTAAAGTACATAGCTCTAGAATACTAAATTACATAGCTCAGGAACTACAACACTAAAGTACATAGCTCTAGAACTACAACACTAAAGTACATAGCTCTAGAACCTCAACACTAAAGTACAGAGCTCTAGAACTACAACACTAAAGTACATAGCTCTAGAACCTCAACACTAAAGTACAGACCTCTAGAACTACAACACTAAAGTACATAGCTCTAGAATTACAACATTAAAGAACTTAGCTCTAGAACTACCACACTAAAGTACATAGCTCTAGAACTACCACACCAAAGGAAATAGCTCTAG
>NW_024609632.1:225000-227500 GCF_018296145.1 Oncorhynchus tshawytscha | reverse complement strand
GGATACGGGGGCAATTGTGGTAGATCAGAACAAACAGGGGGGGGAAACAGTAGGTGAGATTGCGACTGCCGTCGCTGAGGTGGTGCTGGAAAATGAAATTGGAAGTCAAGAGGAGATTGAAATAATGGAAAAGGAAGCGGATGTTTTCAAAATACCGAGGAGTAAAAGGAAGAATTTAAGGGGTGGTGAAGGGTCTAATTCTAAGAGAAAGGTAGAGTTTGATAAATCAATTGAAGATGAACAAGGTGTAGAGATGGTGGAGTTTTCTTCTGGGGAGGATAGTGAGAGTGAGTCATCTGACGCGTCACAACAATATAGTGAGATAAATGGGGTGGAAGGGAGGTATGGGATCGAGAGGATACGTCAATTTTTGAAGTTGACAAAAGGGAAGAAATATATGCAGGATTAGGATGTAACTGATTTTTTCCCTGAACGTGAATTGTTTATTGAATCAGCAAAGTTTCTGATGTCAAAAATTACAGGGGGAAGTTTGAAAAGCCCTGAAATTGCTAGACTCAAGAAAGTGGTCACAAGAGTGATAAGTGATGTAAATTCTAAAGAAAATGAAAGAGTTCAGTTGCATTTTTAACTCTGTAAAGAGATGTGGTGGCTGGATCTTCCTCTGTATATTTTTTTATCCATGAGCAGTTTTAAGATTTCTTCTTTAAACATAAATGGGGCAAGAGATGTTAAAAAAGAGCCATGGTGTATGAGTTAATTAGGGGAAAGGGAAGTGACATAATTTTTCTACAAGAAACGCATAGTAATTTGGAAAATGAAGTTATGTGGCAACAGGAGTGGGGGGACAGTGGTGTGTAGTCATAAAAACTCAAAAAGTGGGTGTGTGGTTATCTTGTTCTCAAAAGGGTTTTTGCCGTTGTCATATGAGGTTGAAGAGGTAGTTGAGGGAGGTTATTAAAAGTTAGAGCAAGGTATGAAAACATCACTATGTGTCTGATAAATGTATATGCCCCAGTGGTGACAGTTGAGAGGGTATGTTTTTTAGAGACATTATCAAATACCATTGAGAAATGTAACAAAGAAGATTATTTGTTTATTACTGGGGATTTTAACTGCACAGTTAGCGATTTAGATAGAAATCACCAAGAACCTCATATAGCCTCAAGGATGTTTTTAAACGCCTCATTGTAACAAATGAATTGTGTGATATTTGGCGGAGTCAACATGGAGGAACAAGGCAGTACACCTGGGCGCATGTGAGAGAGAACATCATCTCTATGGCCAGGTTAGATAGGTTTTATGTTTTTGAGCATCAATCTCAGGTCTGTAAATCAAGTGTGATAACTCCAGTGGGATTTTCTGATCATTGTTTAATAACAGAGGTGGTGTTCATTAACGATGTAAAACCCAAAAGCGCATACTGGCATTTTAATATAACTTTATTGAGTGATGCTCACTTCAGGAACTGTTTCAGTTTGTTTTGGGAGAGGTGGAGGTCTCAAAAGGCCAGTTTTGTATCCATTCAACAGTGGTGGGATATAGGGAAAATCCAGATTCAACAATTTTGTAATCAATACACGAGGAATGTCACCAAAGATATCACCAGATCAATGAAAGCCCTAGAGATTGAAATAGTGGAACTCATGACGTTGGTTGAGACCACAGGAGATCGAGGCCATACTAAGGCCCTCAAGAGGAGAAAAACTGCATTGGCAGACCTGCTGGGTATCAGAGCACAGGGGGGCACTGGTGAGAATTACATTTCAGGGAGTATCTGAAATGGATGCCTCATCCAAATTTTTCTTTGGTTTAGAGAAAAAGAATGGACAAAGAAAAATGATTCATTGTCTCAAATCAGCTGTTGGACAAGAGCTCACTAGCCCTAGTGAAATTAGAAAGAGGGCAGTAGAGTTCTATGCTGAGCTCTACAAGTGTGAGTAAAAAGAGGACAAAACAGTGACACAGCAGTTCTTTGATGGGCTCCCAAAGGTGGCTGCAGAAGCTCAGGTTGAGCTTGAGCAACCATTGTCTTTGCAGGATTTATACACTGCATTAAAAGGCATGGAAAATGGAAGGGCACCAGGCATTGATGGGCTTCCCGTTGACTTTTTAAGTCTTTTTGGGCTATGTTGGGAGAGGATTGGTTAGAAGTAGCTAATGATAGTTTAACCGGAGGGTTACTACCAATAAGCTGCAGAAGGGCTGTCCTCACCCTACTGCCCAAAAAGGGTGACCCGAGGGAGGTGAAGAACTGGAGGCCGGTGGCTTTATTGTGCACTGATTATAAGATATTGTCAAAGGCTTTGTCCAACAGGCTGAGGGAGGTGATGGGGCAAATCATACATACGGATCAGTCCTACTGTGTTCCTGGCAGACAGATAGGGGATAACATTTCTCTGATTCGTGATTTTTTGGATATCTCTAGGGCTATTGGGTTGGATGCTGGTCTAATTTCAATTGATCAGGAAAAGGCATTTGACCGAGTTGAACATCAATATTTATGGCACACGTTTGAGGCGTTTGGGTTCAGCTCTTATTT
>NW_024609632.1:215000-217500 GCF_018296145.1 Oncorhynchus tshawytscha | reverse complement strand
AGGAGTCAGGTACACACACACACACACAAGGAGTCAGGTACACACACACACACCAAGGAGTCAGGTACACACACACACACACCAGGAGTCAGGTACACACACACACACACAAGGAGTCAGGTACACACACACACACACCAAGGAGTCAGGTACACACACACACACAAGGAGTCAGGTACACACACACACACACACCAAGGAGTCAGGTACACACACACACACACACACAGGAGTCAGGTACACACACACACACACCAAGGAGTCAGGTACACACACACACACACCAAGGAGTCAGGTACACACACACACACACCAAGGAGTCAGGTACACACACACACCAAGGAGTCAGGTACACACACACACCAAGGAGTCAGGTACACACACACACACCAAGGAGTCAGGTACACACACACACACAAGGAGTCAGGTACACACACACACACACCAAGGAGTCAGGTACACACACACACACACCAAGGAGTCAGGTACACACACACACACCAACACACACACACCCAAGGAGTCAGGTACACACACACACACACCAAGGAGTCAGGTACACACACACACACCAAGGAGTCAAGGAGTCAGGTACACACACACACACACAAGGAGTCAGGTACACACACACACACACCAAGGAGTCAGGTACACACACACACACAAGGAGTCAGGTACACACACACACACCAAGGAGTCAGGTACACACACACACACCAAGGAGTCAGGTACACACACACACACCAAGGAGTCAGGTACACACACACACACAAGGAGTCAGGTACACACACACACACCAAGGAGTCAGGTACACACACACACACAAGGAGTCAGGTACACACACACACACCAAGGAGTCAGGTACACACACACACACACCAAGGAGTCAGGTACACACACACACACACCAAGGAGTCAGGTACACACACACACACACAAGGAGTCAGGTACACACACACACACCAAGGAGTCAGGTACACACACACACACACAAGGAGTCAGGTACACACACACACACACCAAGGAGTCAGGTACACACACACACACCAAGGAGTCAGGTACACACACACACACCAAGGAGTCAGGTACACACACACACACACAAGGAGTCAGGTACACACACACACACACCAAGGAGTCAGGTACACACACACACACACCACACCAAGGAGTCAGGTACACACACACACACACCAAGGAGTCAGGTACACACACACACACCAAGGAGTCAGGTACACACACACACACACCAAGGAGTCAGGTACACACACACACACAAGGAGTCAGGTACACACACACACACAAGGAGTCAGGTACACACACACACCAAGGAGTCAGGTACACACACACACACACACAAGGAGTCAGGTACACACACACACACACAAGGAGTCAGGTACACACACACACACAAGGAGTCAGGTACAAGGAGTCAGGTACACACACACACACCAAGGAGTCAGGTACACACACACACACCAAGGAGTCAGGTACACACACACACACAATACATTCAGACATACCGTGACACAAACCTACATTCACATGAGGTTACTTTAGCAGGTGCCTCGGGAAGAGTTGTCATGTCCATTAACAAAAAGAGACTCTCCTTTTAGAGACTCTCTCCTTCTAGAGACCCTCTCCTTTTAGAGACTCTCACACACACAAGGAGTCTAGAGACTATCTCCTTTTAGAGACTCTCCTTCACACAACCAGACTCTCAGGTTTTAGAGACACACTCCTTCTAGAGACTCTCTCCTTCCAAGGACTCTCTCCTTCACAGAGACTCTCGTCCTACACTATCTCCTTTTAGAGACTCAGGTCCACACTCTCCTTCTAGAGACTCTCATTTTAGAGACTATCTCCTTCTAGAGACTCTCTCCTTCTAGAGACTCTCTCCTTTTAGAGTATCTCTCCTTCTAGAGACTCTCTCCTTCTAGAGACTCTCTCCTTCTAGATACTCTCATTTTAGAGACTATCTCCTTCTAGAGACTCTCTCCTTCTAGAGACTCTCTCCTTTTAGAGTATCTCTCCTTTTAGAGCCTCACCTTCTAGAGACTCTCTCCTTCTAGAGACTCACCTTCTAGAGACTCTCCTTCTAGAGACTGTCCTTCTAGAGACTCTCCTTTTAGAGACTCTCCTTCTAGAAACTCTCTCCTAAAGACTCTCTCCTTTTAGAGACTCTCCTTCTTCTTTTTCCTAGAGTCTTTTTCCTAAAGACTCTCTCCTTCTAGAGACTCTCTCCTAAAGACTCTCTCCTTCTAGAGACTCTCTCCTTCTAGAGACTCTCTCCTAAAGACTCTCTCCTTCTAGAGACTCTCTTCTAGAGACTCTCTCCTTCTAGAGACTCTCTCCTAAAGACTCTCTCCTTTTAGAGACTCTCCTTCTAGAGTCTTTTTCCTTCTAGAGACTCTCCTTCTAGAGACTCTCCTTCTAGAGACTCTCTCCTAAAGACTCTCTCCTTCTAGAGACTCTCTTCTAGAGACTCTCCGTTTAGAGA
>NW_024609632.1:207500-210000 GCF_018296145.1 Oncorhynchus tshawytscha | reverse complement strand
CTTCCAACCCACTGGGAATGTGATGAAAGAAATAAAAGCTGAAAGAAATCATTCTCTCTACTATTATTCTGACATTTCACATTCTGAAAATAAAGTGGTGATTCTAACTGACCGAAAAAATTGATTTTTTTGCTAGGATTAAATTTCAGGAATTGTGAAAAACTGAGTTTAAATGAGGTGTATGTAAACTTCCGACTTCAACTGTATGTCTTCTATAACAACGTCTTGTTTCTGTGTCAACCGTTTGTCTCAACCTGTGTGTTGGTCCCAGGTGTTGACCGTTTGTCTCAACCTGTGTGTTGGTCCCAGGTGTTGACCGTTTGTCTCAACCTGTGTGTTGGTCCCAGGTGTTGACCGTTTGTCTCAACCTGTGTGTTGGTCCCAGGTGTTGACCGTTTGTCTCAACCTGTGTGTTGGTCCCAGGTGTTGACCGTTTGTCTCAACCTGTGTGTTGGTCCCAGGTGTTGACCGTTTGTCTCAACCTGTGTGTTGGTCCCAGGTGTTGACCGTTTGTCTCAACCTGTGTGTTGGTCCCAGGTGTTGACCGTTTGTCTCAACCTGTGTGTTGGTCCCAGGTGTTGACCGTTTGTCTCAACCTGTGTCCCAGTGTTGGTCCCAGGTGGTCCCAGGTGACCGTTTGTCTCAACCTGTGTGTTGGTCCCAGGTGTTGACCGTTTGTCTCAACCTGTGTGTTGGTCCCAGGTGTTGACCGTTTGTCTCAACCTGTGTGTTGGTCCCAGGTGTTGACCGTTTGTCTCAACCTGTGTGTTGGTCCCAGGTGTTGACCGTTTGTCTCAACCTGTGTGTTGGTCCCAGGTGTTGACCGTTTGTCTCAACCTGTGTGTTGGTCCCAGGTGTTGACCGTTTGTCTCAACCTGTGTGTTGGTCCCAGGTGTTGACCGTTTGTCTCAACCTGTGTGTTGGTCCCAGGTGTTGACCGTTTGTCTCAACCTGTGTGTTGGTCCCGGGTGTTGACCGTTTGTCTCAACCTGTGTGTTGGTCCCAGGTGTTGACCGTTTGTCTCAACCTGTGTGTTGGTCCCAGGTGTGACCGTTGTCTCAACCTGTGTGTTGGTCCCAGGTGTTGTTGTCTCAACCTGTGTGTTGGTCCCAGGTGTTGACCGTTTGTCTCAACCTGTGTGTTGGTCCCAGGTGTTGACCGTTTGTCTCAACCTGTGTGTTGGTCCCAGGTCTCAACCTGTGTGTTGGTCCCAGGTTGAACCGTTTGTCTCAACCTGTGTGTTGGTCCCAGGTGTCGACCGTTTGTCTCAACCTGTGTGTTGGTCCCAGGTGTTGACCGTTTGTCTCAACCTGTGTGGTTGGTTTGTCTCAACCTGTGTGTGGTCCCAGGTGTTGACCGTTTGTCTCAACCTGTGTGTTGGTCCCAGGTGTTGACCGTTTGTCTCAACCTGTGTGTTGGTCCCAGGTGTTGACCGTTTGTCTCAACCTGTGTGTTGGTCCCAGGTGTTGACCGTTTGTCTCAACCTGTGTGTTGGTCCCAGGTGTTGACCGTTTGTCTCAACCTGTGTGTTGGTCCCAGGTGTTGACCGTTTGTCTCAACCTGTGTGTTGGTCCCAGGTGTTGACCGTTTGTCTCAACCTGTGTGTTGGTCCCAGGTGTTGACCGTTTGTCTCAACCTGTGTGTTGGTCCCAGGTGTTGACCGTTTGTCTCAACCTGTGTGTTGGTCCCAGGTGTTGACCGTTTGTCTCAACCTGTGTGTTGGTCCCAGGTGTTGACCGTTTGTCTCAACCTGTGTGTTGGTCCCAGGTGTTGACCGTTTGTCTCAACCTGTGTGTTGGTCCCAGGTGTTGACCGTTTGTCTCAACCTGTGTGTTGGTCCCAGGTGTTGACCGTTTGTCTCAACCTGTGTGTTGGTCCCAGGTGTTGACCGTTTGTCTCAACCTGTGTGTTGGTCCCAGGTGTTGACCGTTTGTCTCAACCTGTGTGTTGGTCCCAGGTGTTGACCGTTTGTCTCAACCTGTGTGTTGGTCCCAGGTGTTGACCGTTTGTCTCAACCTGTGTGTTGGTCCCAGGTGTCGACCGTTTGTCTCAACCTGTGTGTTGGTCCCAGGTGTTGACCGTTTGTCTCAACCTGTGTGTTGGTCCCAGGTGTTGACCGTTTGTCTCAACCTGTGTGTTGGTCCCAGGTGTTGACCGTTTGTCTCAACCTGTGTCCCAGGTGTTGACCGTTTGTCTCAACCTGTGTGTTGGTCCCAGGTGTTGACCGTTTGTCTCAACCTGTGTGTTGGTCCCAGGTGTTGACCGTTTGTCTCAACCTGTGTGTTGGTCCCAGGTGTTGACCGTTTGTCTCAACCTGTGTGTTGGTCCCAGGTGTTGACCGTTTGTCTCAACCTGTGTGTTGGTCCCAGGTGTTGACCGTTTGTCTCAACCTGTGTGTTGGTCCCAGGTGTTGACCGTTTGTCTCAACCTGTGTGTTGGTCCCAGGTGTTGACCGTTTGTCTCAACCTGTGTGTTGGTCCCAGGTGTTGACCGTTTGTCT
>NW_024609632.1:185000-200000 GCF_018296145.1 Oncorhynchus tshawytscha | reverse complement strand
ACACACAGACACACTGCCTTAACACACACTCACACACAGACACACAGTCTTAACACACTCAGACACACAGTCTTAACACACTCAGACACACAGACACACAGTCTTAACACACTCACACACACAGTCTTAACACACTCAGACACACAGACACACAGTCTTAACACACTCAGACACACAGACACACATTCTTAACACACTCAGACACACAGTCTTAACACACTCAGACACACAGACACACAGTCTTAACACACTCAGACACACAGTCTTAACACACTCAGACACACAGACACACAGTCTTAACACACTCAGACACAGTCTTAACACACTCAGACACACAGACACACAGTCTTAACACACTCAGACACACAGTCTTAACACACTCAGACACACAGACACACAGTCTTAACACACTCAGACACACAGTCTTAACACACTCAGACACACAGACACACAGTCTTAACACACTCAGACACACAGTCTTAACACACTCAGACACACAGACACACAGTCTTAACACTCTCAGACACACAGACACACAGTTTTAACACACTCAGACACACAGTCTTAACACACTCAGACACACAGACACACAGTCTTAACACACTCAGACACACAGACACACATTCTTAACACACTCAGACACACAGTCTTAACACACTCAGACACACAGACACACAGTCTTAACACACTCAGACACACAGTCTTAACACACTCAGACACACAGACACACAGTCTTAACACACTCAGACACAGTCTTAACACACACATACACACAGTCTTAACACACACAGACACATAGTCTTAACACACAGACACACAGTTTTAACACACACAGACACACAGTCTTAACATACACTCACACACAGACACACAGTCTTAACACACACTCTCACACAGACACACACTCTTAACACACACTCACACTCAGACACACAGTCTTAACACACACACACACTCACACACACAGACACACTGTCTTAACACACACTCACACACAGACACACAGTCTTAACACACACTCACACACAGACACACAGTCTTAACACACACAGACACACAGTTTTAACACACTCAGACACACAGTCTTAACACACTCATACACACAGTCTTAACACACACAGACACACAGTCTTAACATACACTCACACACAGACACACAGTCTTAACACACACTCACACACAGACACACACTCTTAACACACACTCACACTCAGACACACAGTCTTAACACACACAGACACACAGTCTTAATACACTCAGACACACAGTCTTAACACACACACATACACAGACACACAGTCTTAACACCCACAGACACACAGTCTTAACACACACAGACACACAGTCTTAACACACTCAGACAGACACACAGTCTTAACACACACAGACACACAGTCTTAACACACACAGACACACAGTTTTAACACACTCAGACACACAGTCTTAACACACTCATACACACAGTCTTAACACACACAGACACACAGTCTTAACATACACTCACACACAGACACACAGTGTTAACACACACTCACACACAGACACACACTCTTAACACACACTCACACTCAGACACACAGTCTTAACAATCACACACTCACACACACAGACACACTGCCTTAACACACACTCACACACAGACACACAGTCTTAACACACTCAGACACACAGTCTTAACACACTCAGACACACAGACACACAGTCTTAACACACTCACACACACAGTCTTAACACACTCAGACACACAGACACACAGTCTTAACACACTCAGACACACAGACACACATTCTTAACACACTCAGACACACAGTCTTAACACACTCAGACACACAGACACAGTCTTAACACACTCAGACACACAGTCTTAACACACTCAGACACACAGACACACAGTCTTAACACACTCAGACATAGTCTTAACACACTCAGACACACAGACACACAGTCTTAACACACTCAGACACACAGTCTTAACACACTCAGACACACAGACACACAGTCTTAACACACTCAGACACACAGTCTTAACACACTCAGACACACAGACACACAGTCTTAACACACTCAGACACACAGTCTTAACACACTCAGACACACAGACACACAGTCTTAACACTCTCAGACACACAGACACACAGTTTTAACACACTCAGACACACAGTCTTAACACACTCAGACACACAGACACACAGTCTTAACACACTCAGACACACAGACACACATTCTTAACACACTCAGACACACAGTCTTAACACACTCAGACACACAGACACACAGTCTTAACACACTCAGACACACAGTCTTAACACACTCAGACACACAGACACACAGTCTTAACACACTCAGACACAGTCTTAACACACACATACACACAGTCTTAACACACACAGACACATAGTCTTAACACACAGACACACAGTTTTAACACACACAGACACACAGTCTTAACATACACTCACACACAGACACACAGTCTTAACACACACTCTCACACAGACACACACTCTTAACACACACTCACACTCAGACACACAGTCTTAACACACACACACACTCACACACACAGACACACTGTCTTAACACACACTCACACACAGACACACAGTCTTAACACACACTCACACACAGACACACAGTCTTAACACACACAGACACACAGTCTTAATACACTCAGACACACAGTCTTAACACACACTCATACACAGACACACAGTCTTAACACCCACAGACACACAGTCTTAACACACACAGACACACAGTCTTAACACACTCAGACACACAGTCTTAACACACACAGACACACAGTCTTAACACACACAGACACACAGTTTTAACACACTCAGACACACAGTCTTAACACACTCATACACACAGTCTTAACACACACAGACACACAGTCTTAACATACACTCACACACAGACACACAGTCTTAACACACACTCACACACAGACACACACTCTTAACACACACTCACACTCAGACACACAGTCTTAACACACACAGACACACAGTCTTAATACACTCAGACACACAGTCTTAACACACACACATACACAGACACACAGTCTTAACACCCACAGACACACAGTCTTAACACACACAGACACACAGTCTTAACACACTCAGACACACAGTCTTAACACACACAGACACACAGTCTTAACACACACAGACACACAGTTTTAACACACTCAGACACACAGTCTTAACACACTCATACACACAGTCTTAACACACACAGACACACAGTCTTAACATACACTCACACACAGACACACAGTCTTAACACACACTCACACACAGACACACACTCTTAACACACACTCACACTCAGACACACAGTCTTAACAATCACACACTCACACACACAGACACACTGTCTTAACACACACTCACACACAGACACACAGTCTTAACACACTCAGACACACAGTCTTAACACACTCAGACACACAGACACACAGTCTTAACACACTCACACACACAGTCTTAACACACTCAGACACACAGACACACAGTCTTAACACACTCAGACACACAGACACACATTCTTAACACACTCAGACACACAGTCTTAACACACTCAGACACACAGACACACAGTCTTAACACACTCAGACACACAGTCTTAACACACTCAGACACACAGACACACAGTCTTAACACACTCAGACACACAGACACACAGTCTTAACACACTCAGACACACAGTCTTAACACACTCAGACACACAGACACACAGTCTTAACACACTCAGACACACAGTCTTAACACACTCAGACACACCGACACACAGTCTTAACACACTCAGACACACAGTCTTAACACACTCAGACACACAGACACACAGTCTTAACACTCTCAGACACACAGACACACAGTTTTAACACACTCAGACACACAGTCTTAACACACTCAGACACACAGACACACAGTCTTAACACACTCAGACACACACACATTCTTAACACACTCAGACACACAGTCTTAACACACTCAGACACACAGAAACACAGTCTTAACACACTCAGACACACAGTCTTAACACACTCAGACACACAGACACACAGTCTTAACACACTCAGACACAGTCTTAACACACTCAGACACACAGACACACAGTCTTAACACACTCAGACACACAGTCTTAACACTCTCAGACACACAGACACACAGTCTTAACACACTCAGACACACAGTCTTAACACACTCAGACACTCAGACACACAGTCTTAACACACTCAGACACACAGACACACAGTCTTAACACACTCAGACACACAGTCTTAACACACTCAGACACTCAGACACACAGTCTTAACACACTCAGACACACAGACACACAGTCTTAACACACTCAGACACTCAGACACACAGTCTTAACACTTGGTCCCACTGTAACATTGTAATCATATCCAGTAGAAAATGTATTCTGAAGATCCGTTCGCCGGGACACAGGACCAGTTAGGGTTCTTTGGGTTCTTCCTCATAGGAGAACCCTTTGAACAACCCTTTTGGGTTCCAGGTAGAACCCTCTTGGGTTCCATGTAGAACCGTTTCCACAGAGGGTTCTACCTGGAACCATAGGTTATCCTGTGGGGACAGCCGAAGAACCCTTTGGTAAGCTATTTTTCTAAATGTGCAGTTCAACCACTCTGGTCTGAAGGCTACCATGTGTCTGTCTGTGTGTGTCTGGCTATCACTCACCAACATGACGTAGGGAGCACAACTATTAAACTTACTGATGCAAGACCCTCCACACACACACACACACACACACACACTCAGACTCACACACACACAGACACACACACACACACACTCACACACACACTAAGACACACACACTCAGACACACACACACACAGACACACACACACACACACACTCACACACTCAGACACACACACACACACTCAGACACACACACACACACACACTTAGACACACACACACACACACTTAGACACACTCAGACACACACACACACACACACTTAGACACACTCAGAAACACACACACACACACACTTAGACACACTCAGACACACACACACACACACACTTAGACACACTCAGAAACACACACACACACACACTTAGACACACTCAGACACACACACAGGAGTCTGGAAGTGTAAATGAAAGTTTTCTAATGGGAGAGAGGATATATTGAAGCCTGGGAGAAAAGAGGAGGATAGATATAGTGTGAAATAGAAGAGATAGATAGATCTAGAGAGAAGGCAGCAGACAGGGACTATAGATATAGAGTGAAATAGAAGAGATATATAGATCTAGAGAGAAGGCAGCAGACAGGGACTATAGATATAGATATAGAGTGAAATAGAAGAGATAGACAGCAGCAGACAGGCACTATAGATATAGATATAGAGTGAAATAGAAGAGATAGAGAGATGGCAGCAGACAGGGACTGTAGATATAGAAGAGATAGATAGATCTAGAGAGAAGATAGCAGACAGGGATTCTCAGAGGGGTGAGGTGGCAAGGACAGGTGTAGAGCTGAATAGAGAGAGAGCGATAGAGAAAATGGTAGAGGGAGATAGAAAGGAGAATGTGAATAGTGTTGTTTTGTCCTCTGCGGGCAAGGACAGACCAGACAGAGTGATGTCTTGCAGGTGGAAGGACATTTAGTGTGACACCTCCATTTGACAGAGGGCATCTGTCTTTCCTCGCCTCACAAGCACAGCAAGGACAGAGAGCGAGAGAGAGAGAGAGAGACAGAGAGAGAGAGAGAGAGGAGAGAGAGAGAGAGAGGGGGGTGAGAGAGAGAGAGACAGAGAGAGAGAGAGAGACGGAGAGAGAGCGAGAGAGCAGAGACAGAGAGAGAGAGAGACAGAGAGAGAGCAGAAACAAACAGAGAGAGAGGAGAGACAGACAGAGAGAGGGGGTGGGAGAGAGAGACAGAGAGAGGAGAGAGGGGGTGACAGAGAGAGAGAGAGAGAGAGAGAGAAAGAGAGCAGAGGGGGGTGAGAGAGTTACAGCATCATGTTACAACAAATGGAAAGAGGAGGAGTCTAATTAATATTTCATAAGTATTAATTTGACTCCTCCTCTTTCCATTTGTTGTGTTACAGCCTGTATTTGTAATAGATTACATTGAGATGTTGTGTTACAGCCTGTATTTGTAATAGATTACATTGAGATGCTGTTACAGCCTGTATTTGTAATAGATTACATTGAGATGTTGTGTTACAGCCTGTATTTGTAATAGATTACATTGAGATGTTGTTACAGCCTGTATTTGTAATAGATTACATTGAGATGTTGTGTTACAGCCTGTATTTGTAATAGATTACATTGAGATGTTGTGTTACAGCCTGTATTTGTAATAGATTACATTGAGATGTTGTGTTACTTGTAATAGATTACATTGAGATGTTGTGTTATTTGTAATAGATTACATTGAGATGTTGTGTTACAGCCTGTATTTGTAATAGATTACATTGAGATGTTGAGTTACAGCCTGTATTTGTAATAGATTACATTGGGATGTTGAGTTACAGCCTGTATTTGTAATAGATTACATTGAGATGTTGTTACTTGTAATAGATTACATTGAGATGGTGTGTTTTTTGTAATAGATTACATTGAGATGTTGAGATACAGTCTGTATTTGTAATAGATTACATTGAGATGTTGTGTTACAGTCTGTATTTGTAATAGATTACATTGAGATGTTGAGTTACAGTCTGTATTTGTAATAGATTACATTGAGATGTTGTGTTACTTGTAATAGATTACATTGAGATGTTGTGTTATTTGTAATAGATTACATTGAGATGGTGTGTTATTTGTAATAGATTACATTGAGATGTTGTGTTACAGGCCTGTATTTGTAATAGATTACATTGAGATGTTGTGTTACAGCCTGTATTTGTAATAGATTACATTGAGATGCTGTGTTACAGCCTGTATTTGTAATAGATTACATTGAGATGTTGAGTTACAGCCTGTATTTGTAATAGATTACATTGAGATGTTGTGTTACTTGTAATAGATTACATTGAGATGTTGTGTTATTTGTAATAGATTACATTGAGGTGTTGTATTTGTAATAGATTACATTGAGATGTTGAGTTACAGTCTGTATTTGTAATAGATTACATTGAGATGTTGTGTTACAGCCTGTATTATTAATAGATTACATTGGGATGTTGAGTTACAGCCTGTATTTGTAATAGATTACATTGGGATGTTGAGTTACTCTGTATTTGTAATAGATTACATTGAGATGTTGTGTTACTTGTAATAGATTACATTGAGATGTTGAGTTACAGTCTGTATTTGTAATAGATTACATTGAGATGTTGTGTTACAGCCTGTATTTGTAATAGATTACATTGAGATGTTGTGTTACTTGTAATAGATTACATTGAGATGTTGTGTTATTTGTAATAGATTACATTGAGATGTTGTGTTATTTGTAATAGATTACATTGAGATGTTGTGTTACAGGCCTGTATTTGTAATAGATTACATTGAGATGTTGTGTTACAGCCTGTATTTGTAATAGATTACATTGAGATGCTGTGTTACAGCCTGTATTTGTAATAGATTACATTGAGATGTTGAGTTACAGCCTGTATTTGTAATAGATTACATTGAGATGTTGTGTTACTTGTAATAGATTACATTGAGATGTTGTGTTATTTGTAATAGATTACATTGAGATGTTGTATTTGTAATAGATTACATTGAGATGTTGAGTTACAGTCTGTATTTGTAATAGATTACATTGAGATGTTGTGTTACAGCCTGTATTATTAATAGATTACATTGGGATGTTGAGTTACAGCCTGTATTTGTAATAGATTACATTGGGATGTTGAGTTAGTCTGTATTTGTAATAGATTACATCGAGATGTTGTGTTACTTGTAATAGATTACATTGAGATGTTGAGTTACAGTCTGTATTTGTAATAGATTACATTGAGATGTTGTGTTACAGCCTGTATTTGTAATAGATTACATTGAGATGTTGTGTTACTTGTAATAGATTACATTGAGATGTTGTGTTATTTGTAATAGATTACATTGAGATGTTGTGTTATTTGTAATAGATTACATTGAGATGTTGTGTTACAGGCCTGTATTTGTAATAGATTACATTGAGATGTTGTGTTACAGCCTGTATTTGTAATAGATTACATTGAGATGCTGTGTTACAGCCTGTATTTGTAATAGATTACATTGAGATGTTGAGTTACAGCCTGTATTTGTAATAGATTACATTGGGATGTTGTGTTACTTGTAATAGATTACATTGAGATGTTGTGTTATTTGTAATAGATTACATTGAGATGTTGTATTTGTAATAGATTACATTGAGATGTTGAGTTACAGTCTGTATTTGTAATAGATTACATTGAGATGTTGTGTTACAGCCTGTATTATTAATAGATTACATTGGGATGTTGAGTTACAGCCTGTATTTGTAATAGATTACATTGGGATGTTGAGTTAGTCTGTATTTGTAATAGATTACATCGAGATGTTGTGTTACTTGTAATAGATTACATTGAGATGTTGAGTTACAGTCTGTATTTGTAATATATTACATTGAGATGTTGTGTTACAGCCTGTATTTGTAATAGATTACATTGAGATGTTGTGTTACTTGTAATAGATTACATTGAGATGTTGTGTTATTTGTAATAGATTGCATTGAGATGTTGTGTTATTTGTAATAGATTACATTGAGATGCTGTGTTATTTGTAATAGATTACATTGAGATGGTGTGTTTTTGTAATAGATTACATTGAGATGTTGAGTTACAGTCTGTATTTGTAATAGATTACATTGAGATGTTGTGTTACAGCCTGTATTTGTAATAGATTACATTGAGATGTTGTGTTACTTGTAATAGATTACATTGAGATGTTGTGTTTTTTGTAATAGATTACATTGAGATGTTGAGTTACAGTCTGTATTTGTAATAGATTACATTGAGATGTTGTTACAGCCTGTATTTCTAATAGATTACATTGAGATGTTGTTACAGCCTGTATTTGTAATAGATTACATTGAGATGTTGTGTTACAGTCTGTATTTGTAATAGATTACATTGAGATGTTGTGTTACAGCCTGTATTTGTAATAGATTACATTAAGAGGTTGCAAGTTCAAACCCCTGAGCTGACAAGGTACACATCTGTCGTTCTGCCCCTGAACAGGCAGTTAACCCAGCCTACACATATTACCCCATAATGTCAAAGTGGAATTATGTTTTTACAAATATTTACAAATTTAAAAAAAAAATGAAAAGCTGAATTGATTCAATAAGTATTCGACCCCTTTGTTATGAACCTAAATAAGTTCAGGAGTAAAAATGTGCTGGACAAGTCACATAAGTTGCAAAGACTCACTCTGTGTGCAATAATAGTGTTTAACATGGGGTGGCAGGGTAGTCTAGTGGTTAGAGTGTTGGACTAGAAACCGGAAGGTTGCAAGTTCAAACCCCCGAGCTGACAAGGTACAAATCTGTCGTTCTGCCCCTGAACAGGCAGTTAACCCACTGTTCCTAGGCAGTCATTGAAAATAAGAATTTGTTCTTAACTGCCTTGCCTGGTTAAATAAAGGTTAAAAAAATATAAATGTGTGTGCAATAATAGTGTTTAATATGAGTTTTGAATGAATACCTCATCTCTGTACCCCACACATGCAATTATCTCGAAGGTCCCTCAGTCGAGCAGTGAATTTCAACCTCAAAGACCAGGGTTTTCCAATGACTCCCAAAGAAGGGCTCCTATTGGTACATGGCTAAAAAATTTTTAAAAAAGCAGACATTAAATATCCCTTTGAGCCTTGTGAAGTTATTAATTACACTTTGGATGGTGTATCAATTCACCCAGAGATACAGGCGTCCTTCCTAACTCAGTTGTCGGAGAGGAAGGAAACTGCTCAGGGATTTCACCATGAGGCCAATGGTGACTTTAAAACAGTTACAGAGTTTAAAGGCTGTGATAGAAGTACACACGGTATGTATTAACTAAGGTAGGATAACACTGTATGTATTAACTAAGGTAGGATAACACGGTATGTATTAACTAAGGTAGGATAACACTGTATGTATAACTATAGTAGGATAACACTGTATGTATTAACTAAGGTAGGATAACACGGTATGTATTAACTAAGGTAGGATAACACTGTATGTATTAGTATAGTAGGATAACACGGTATGTATTAACTAAGGTAGGATAACACGGTATGTATTAGCTAAGGTAGGATAACACTGTATGTATAGTATAGTAGGATAACACTGGTATGTATAACTATAGGTAGGATAACACTGTATGTATAGTATAGTAGGATAACACGGTATGTATTAACTAAGGTAGGATAACACTGTATGTATTAACTAAGGTAGGATAACACTGTATGTATTAACTAAGGTAGGATAACACGGTATGTATTAGCTAAGGTAGGATAACACGGTATGTATTAACTAAGGTAGGATAACACTGTATGTATAGTATAGTAGGATAACACTGCATGTATAGTATAGTAGGATAACACGGTATGTATTAACTAAGGTAGGATAACACTGTATGTATAGTATAGTAGGATAACACTGTGTATTAACTAAGGTAGGATAACACGGTATGTATAGTATAGTAGGATAACATGGTATGTATTAACTAAGGTAGGATAACACGGTATGTATTAACTAAGGTAGGATAACACTGTATGTATAGTATAGTAGGATAACACTGTATGTATTAACTAAGGTAGGATAACACTGTATGTATTAACTAAGGTAGGATAACACTGTATGTATTAACTAAGGTAGGATAACACTGTATGTATTAACTAAGGTAGGATAACACTGTATGTATAGTATAGTAGGATAACACTGTATGTATAGTATAGTAGGATAACACTGTATGTATAGTATAGTAGGATAACACTGTATGTATAGTATAGTAGGATAACACTGTATGTATTAACGAAGGTAGGACAACACTGTATGTATTAACTAAGGTAGGATAACACACAACCACACCCACAGTGTTATATATAGTAGGATAACACTGTATGTATTAACTAAGGTAGGATAACACACACCCACACCCACAGTGTGAGATATAGTAGGATCACACCCACAGTGTGATATATAGTAGGATCACACCCACAGTGTGATATATAGTAGGATAACAGTGTGTGTGTGTGTGTGGATAACACCCACAGCGTGATATATAGTAGGATAACAGTGTGTGTGTGTGTGTGAGTGTGTGCTGATCTTGTTGAAAGCCTGTTTCCTGTCTCCTGGTGTGTCATCTCCCTTTGGGCTCTAGGATCTAAAGTAGGCCACACACACACACACACACACTAGAACAACCACCCTCCCCCCAAAACCCACAAACGTCCTCACCAGAACACCAGGATTCTACATAAAGTAACTCTTTGTCTCTTTAACTCTCTGTCTCTCCTCCCTCCACCCCTCTCTTCCCCCTCCATCCTCCTCCTCTCCCTCTCCTCCCTCCACCCCTCTCTTCCTCCTCCCCCCTCCTCCTCCCCTCCCTCCTCCTCCTCCCCTCTCCTCTCCTCCCTCCACCACCCCTCTCTTCCCTCCTCCTCCTCCTCCTCTCCCTCCTCCCTCCACCCCTCTCTTCCCTCTCCCCTTCTTCCCCCTCCCTCCCCCTCCCTCCTCCCCCCTCTTCCCCCTCCCTACCTCCTCCTCACTTCTCTCTCCTCCTCCCCGCCGTCCTCCCTCTTCCCCCTCTCATAGGTTATCAGATAGCGTACCGTCTGGATGCCGGCGACCCCATGCGGTTCACTACGGTGGAGGTGGGGTCGACCGCGCGTCAGTTTACAGTCAGCGGTTTGACCGGAGACCAGGCCTATGTGTTCAAGTTGACCGCTAGGACCTCTCAGGGATGGGGCAGAGCTGAGGAAGCTGTAGTTATCACCACCGAACGCAGAGGTAAGAGACGCACACCACAGTACACAGAGACACAGTACACAGAGACACAGAGATACAGTACACAGAGACACGGAGACACAGTACACAGAGACACAGTACACAGAAACACAGAGACACAGTACACAGAGACACAGAGACACAATACACAGAGACACAGTACACAGAGACACAGTACACAGAGACACAGAGACACAGAGACACACACAGAGACACAGTACACAGAGACACAGATACAGAGACACAGAGACACAGAGACACAGTACACAGAGACACAGAGATACAGTGAGAGACACAGTACACAGTACACAGTACACACAGTACACAATGACACAGTACACAGAGATACAGTACACAGAGACACAGAGACACAGTACACAGAGACACAGTACAAAGAGACACAGAGACACAGTACACAGAGACACAGTACAAAGAGAAACAGAGACACAGTACACAGAGACACAGAGACACAGTACAAAGAGACACAGAGACACAGTACAAAGAGACACAGTACACAGAGACAAAGAGACACAGAGCCACAGTACACAATGACACAGTACACAGAGACACAGTACACAGAGACACAGTACAAAGAGACACAAGAGACACAGTAGACACAGTACACAGAGACACAGTACACAGAGACACAGAGACACAGAGACAGAGACACAGTACACAGAGACACAGAGACACAGTACACAGAGACACAGTACAAACAGTTTACACAGAGACACAGTACAAAGATACACAGTACACAAGTACACAGAAACAGAGACACAGTACACAGAGACACAGAGACACAGTACAAAGAGACACAGAGACACAGTACAAGAGACACAGAGACACAGTACACAGAGACACAGAGACACAGAGTACAAACAGTACACAAGACACACAGTACACAGAGACACAGTACACAGAGACACAGTACAAAGAGACACAGAGACACAGTACACAGTACACAGAGAGACACAGAGACACAGTAGACACAGTACACACAGAGACACACAGACACAGTACACAGAGACACAGTACAAAGAGACACAGAGACACAGTACAAAGATACACAGTACACAGAGACTCAGTACACAGAGACACAGACACACAGAGACACAGAGACAGAGACACAGTAGAGAGAGACACAGTACACAGACACAGACACAGTACACAGAGACACACACACCACAGTACACAGAGACACACAGTACACAGAGACACACAGTAGAGACACAGTACACAGAGACACACACACCACAGTACACAGAGACACAGTACACAGACACAAAGTCACAGAGACACAGAGACACAGTACAAAGAGACACAGTACACAGAGACACAGAGACACAGCAGACAGAGACACATTACACAGAGACACAGAGACACAGTACACAGAGACACACACACCACAGTACACAGAGACACAGTACACAAACACAAAGTCACAGACACAGAGACACACACACCACAGTACACAGAGACACAGTACACAGAGACACACACACCACTGTACACAGAGACACAGTACACAGACACAAAGTCACAGAGACACAGAGACACAGTACACAGAGACACAGTACACAGAGACACAGTACACAGAGACACAGTACACAGAGACACAGTAGACAGAGACACAGTACACACCACAGTACACAGAGACACAGTACACAGAGACACACACACCACAGTACACAGAGACACAGTACACAGAGACACATACACCACAGTACACAGAGACACAGTACACAGAGACACACACACCACAGTACACAGAGACACAGTACACAGACACAAAGTCACAGTACACAGAGACACACACACCGCAGTACACAGAGACACAGTACACAGAGACACACACACCACAGTACACAGAGACACAGTACACAGAGACACACACACCACAGTACACAGAGACACAGTACACAGAGACACAAAAACACAGTAGACAGAGACACACACACCACAGTACAGAGAGACACAGTACACAAACACAAAGTCACAGACACAGAGACACACACACCACAGTACACAGAGACACAGTACACAGAGACACACACACCACTGTACACAGAGACACAGTACACAGACACAAAGTCACAGAGACACAGTACACAGAGACACAGTACACAGACACAAAGTCACAGAGACACAGAGACACAGTACACAGAGACACAGTACACAGAGACACAGTAGACAGAGACACAGTACACAGAGACACAGTACACAGACACAAAGTCACAGAGACACAGTACACAGAGACACAGTAGAGAGAGACACAGTACACAGAGACACACACACCACAGTACACAGAGACACACACACCACAGTACACAGAGACACACACACCACAGTACACAGAGACACACACACCACAGTACACAGAGACACAGTACACAGAGACACACAGACACAGTAAACAGTACACAGAGACACAGTCACAGAGAGACACAGTACACAGAGACACAGTACACAGAGACACAGTACACAGAGACACAGTACACAGAGACACAGTACACAGACACACAGTACAGACACAGAGACACAGTACACAGAGACACAGAGACACAGTACACAGAGACACAGTACACAGAGACACAGACACAGTACACAGAGACACAGAGACACAGTAGAGACACAGTACACAGAGACACACACACCACAGTACACAGAAGTCACAGACACACAGAGACACAGACACAGTACACAGAGACACAGTACACAGAGACACAGAGACACAGTACACAGAGACACAGGACACAGAGAGAGACACAGTAGAGAGAGACACACAGTACACAGTACACAGAGACACAGTACACAGAGACACAAAGTCACAGAGACACAGTACACAGAGACACAGTACACAAAGACACAGTACACAGACACAGAGACACAGACACAGTACACATAGACACAGAGACACAGTACACAGAGACACAGTACACAGAGACACAGAGACACAGTACACAGAGACACAGTACACAGAGACACAGTAGACACAGGACACAGAGACACACACAGACACAGTACACAGAGACACAGACACAGTACACAGAGACAC